>NC_057871.1:3039712-3343155 GCF_019740435.1 Gambusia affinis
TGATGTAAAGCACTTTGAAATGCTTTGTTGCTGAAAACTATCCAAATAAAATCTTATTGTTTGATTGATTGATTCCATTTACAATATGTTGTTATTTTTTGTTTTATCTTTTAATGTCAGATGTTCTTTAAAGAGAGATTTTTCCCAGCAGACACCTGACATTAGTCATCTATTTATTTTTAGCTTGTTTATGTTCAAACAGGATGTAGTATGAAGTGAGATTAATGTTTAAAAGTTAATCTGCGAGTTTTTCAGTAAAGATGGATAAGTATTCCTTCACACGCTGAAACTACAACTTGATGAGTTGCAGTTTGTCTGTTGAGTCAATAAAAGGTTTCCATATTCTTCTTATTATGTCACAGATACAAAAGTAAGAATGAAACTCAATTAAACTCAGTTTATGTAAAAACTTTGTGTTTTTTTCCTCATCACTAATGTTGCATTTTATTCATGGCTTCTATTTTCTTCACACTTATTGGGTTTTCTATCGGACAAATTCAATGGTTAGATGCATTTTAAATCAGATTATCGCATGATGTACTTAGACACAAGCATTAACGCCTTTTTAGGCCAGAAAATCTCACCAGTGAGCTTACAGAAACAAATGACTCATTAAGCAGATAAAAGCTGTGGACTGACGGCTCACTTTTACTTGATTACGTTATCCTGTTTGCTGGAGCAGACTGACGAATCAATCCACAGATAATAAATAGTAGAAGAAGAGCTGCTGTGAGGGATCAGCGACGTAAACACAAACAGGCCCGATGTGCGCTCTGGAGAGAGCCGCCGTGGATTAACTCCAGCGCAGATGTTACAGCTCGCATCATCCTGATGTAATTTAGATACACACACACACACACACACACCTACACACACCCAACAAACTCCACTATGTGTTCGCCTCCCTGAGCCAGCGTTACATCATCATCAGAGATAAAGCTGATGAAGAAAAAACAGCTTAAACTGACAGAAGAAAGAGAGAGAGAGAGAGAGACAGTGTGTGTGTGGGTGTGTGTGTGTATGTGTGTGTGTGTGTTGAGTGCACGTATTAGTAAATGATTAAGCTGCGAGTTTACATGTGCAGACTCTACAAACAGAAACGTGGTGAAATGCAATAGGAATTTTGCTGACATGGCAAAAATAAGAAGCACTCATTCTTGTCTTTGTATCTTTGAGGGGACCAGCCGTTGACCTGATGCACCCAAACCTCCACCTGACTGCGCCTGCAGACACTTATCTCATATTCCTGCTACATGTTTTCATGTTTCATTTTCCTACAGAAACATAGCACACATGCAATACCTCTCATTGCATCTTAAACTTTTCCACATTTTGTCATGTTACCACCACACATTTGATTGTATTTTACTGGGGTTTTATGTGCCTAATTGTAGTGGAAGGAAAACATGGATTTTAAATGACTTACCAATGAAAAACTTGAAAATTGTGGTTTGCCTTTGTACGGACGTTTTTAAGCGTCCCGTTTTCATTTTGCAACAAGACATGCAGACACAGGAAACAGCAGGGAAGAAAATGTCCGGGTTAGATGAGGCCAACGTTTAAAGCAGAACTGAAATCAAATCTTGAAATATTGACACTGGGTAAATATTATTTAGTCAAACTCTTCCACAAAACATTCCAGGGACTCATTAGTCTGAAACTAAAACTTAAATAACTTGTTCTTAGCTTCTTTATGATTAAATTCATGATCTTCATTGTGCCTCAGCCAGCCACTAAAAGAATGCTGAATAATCAATAACAATGTTGCTTATTATTGGAAATGAAAGAAAAAGCTTGTTTTTGTACAATGAAAAAAGAAAACAGGTGATCAAACTTTAAAAAATGAGTTCATTTGTTACAAATAATCAAATTGAGTTCAGGCAGCAGGTTTTCCTAGCAGAAGAGTGATTGGCAGCGGTAAGACCCTCCTCCTGGCTCTGATTGGTTGTTTCTGACTGGTGTATTTCTGCAGTTAGGACTGGGAACACTGGGAGAAGGAGCTAGATTTTTTTCACATATTATCTGTCTCTGTACTGCCACAATCTAAAAATAATTTTAACAAATATGTAAAAAATTCTTTTTTGAAAATAAAAATTACATAATAAAACTTTAATAGGGATAGGAAGGCTAGTTAGAGCTGATGAAATAAAGCTAAATAAAGTTATGCAAAGCTTCTGCAGACATATTGCATAAAATCCTTAAATATCACTGAAAGTTTGGGTATAACTTGACAAAATATAAAATTGTAGAACACTTTCACACTAGATTAGTCTAAAATCAGAAATTGTTACCAAAAACCTAAAAAGGCTCCCTAAAATCTGAAGATAAACTGGTTGTCAGTACGACTTGCCAACAGATTTACTTGTCAGCTTAATACAAAGAGAATCAGAGATAGTCGCACTAGGTCAGAACAAATGAAAATTAATCTGGAAAGAAATCTGCAAAATAAAAAAAAAAGCTTGAATGAATTTGCCAGTCTGTGTACGTTGCTGAAATAATATAATATCATCGTGACTTTTTGTTTTGACGCGCACGTGAGCAGCGCTGCTGTCACTTCACGCTATCGGTTTTCTGGCATTGCAAGTACAACCTGTTCGCTGTTGTTCAGGATCAGTTTACGGAAATCGATGTAGTGAAACAAAAGCTACATAACAGCTGTTCGTGTCTTTAAAGATTAAGTTTGTGCCAACGGTGGAAAAAAGGAAGCTCAGGCATCCAAATAACGTCAGTCCATGCAATAATTTAAGGCTTCATGCAGATCAAATCCTATCTGCATAAATAATCCTACAAACAGTTTAATCTTACTGATGTTGTAGGATGTTACTCTGTATATTTTATTGTTAATTAAAATTTGATAGTGTTTCTGTGACCAGCTAGAAAAATGATGTAAGTAATGAAAGGGTTTACTTATGATTTCCACAAAGTCATACAAAATACTTTAAATTAAAGAAAATACACAACTGCAGCATCAGTAAGCAGAAAAAGCCATCCTGGTGGGAGTAGACAAAAGTCACGGCTTGTGTTGAAAATGGGTCGTTTATGAGCAGCTGGGAGAGAGGAGGCCCGGCCCTCTGTCAGAGATCCAGATGGCGGCTCGGAGGCAGCGTGTGGGCGTGGTGGTCGAGTTGCTGCCTGACCTGCCGCTAAGATCCATCTGCCTGGAAAAACGACTCACTGAACGAGCTGAGCAGCGCTGGGCTCCGTTCAACGGTGCCAGTCTGGATTAAAACTGGACACAGGCAGATGGAGAAGGTGGCCTCTTGGCTCCTCAGACCCACATGCCTTTGGCAACAATAAACAGCCACTTAAAATTGACCTACTATGCTTCCTCAAACAGCAGAGCATGACTCAGGATAAGTCATGTTCATTATATTTTTTGCACAAAATTATTCTTAGATAATGAGATTTTAGTCTAATCAGGTCTTCCAATTTTGAATGGCTGCAAACAGATGCACAATTATACAACTGTGCATCTTTGAAAAGCAGTAGTAGAGCCTTCTGCACAAGCAACAGGAAAGTTACAAGTTCCTTCGGAGTAGCAAATCAATGATAAAACACTTTTCCTGAAGCCACTGTATAGCAAATGTAACAATAAATCCAGCTGCATGTGCTGGAACCCTGCTGGGGTTGCTAGGTGACAGGCAGAACTATGCTTGGGTTGCTAGGTGACAGGCGGAACCCTGCTGGGGTTGCTAGGTGACAGGCAGAACTATGCTGGGGTTGCTAGGAAGCAGTGCCTGCATATTTTGGTAGTGGCTATATTTTGGTAATACGGATCGGTACTGCAGATACCGATACGTATTATTTTAAGTATATCGCTTAAAATAAGCGATATACTTATTTATATATATTATATAATATATACATTATATATTATTATTATTATTATTAATATACCTATTAATAATATTATTAATATACTTATTAATAATAATATACTTATTATTTTAAGTATATCATGAATTTTCTGAAAAAAAAAAAAATTTATTTTGTGAACACTGAGGACAAAATTGAGTTCATTTGTGTCTTCAAAATACTAACATATTTATAAACAGAACAATGTTTGCGAATTGTTTCTAAATAAAAAAGTGCAAAAAATGAAATAGGTTATTCTCATGTCAACAACTCACTCAACTAGTTCATGTACGTATGATGAAAATGCATGACAATCCCTTTATCCTAGGAAAAATAAACATGTATAAGTTGCTTCTGAATACAAGACGAAGTTCCAGCCAAACTATGAAAAAAGTGTGACTTATAGACAATAAAATACGGTAATCTTCAGATCAGTGTATGTTTATGTACAACAAAAGAGGAGTAAACTCTTCCTTATGCACCTTCAGTCTTTCTAAATACTCTAAATTAATCCGATTAATCTGATTATCAAGCACATTTTGTTTTTAATTTCAACTTCTTGGAAAAAAACTCTCTTGAATCTTCAGAATGACATTCTTTCAACCGTATCATGGAGTTTGACCTTTTTATTCCTTAAATTGTTGATTCTTTGCTGGTTAGATCCTGAGAAAAAAACTTATTTTGCCTTTTTGGGGCCTTTTTGTTATTCGGCTACACACATTTCTGATTTTTTGAGACCTTCTTTTATTCCACAGTAAATGTTCTTGTCTGTATAACTCGCTGTGCATTTTAAGACACCAGTTTTTACGTTTTCAACAAGAAAACGTGAAATAAAACGTGAATAAAGTTAAGAGCAAAAGGACCAACCTGTGAAGCAGATCCAGCCCCGTCTTTCCTCAAAATCTCATTCCTGGAGAGGGCGACAGGAAAACGGTTTCAGCAAAGGTTAAACCTCTGGATGTGAACAACAAACTCCTATGCACTTTAGCCTAAAAACCTCAGGAAACCCCAGCCAGTAAATACATTCGCATGTATCTCTGTTCTTATCAGGTCAAGTGCCAAAGAATCTCGTTAGACAAAAACATGGTTGTCATTCTCAGCAGGTAACATATCATGAGAAACCATCACCTGGTTAACAGGTTTGTGTACAAAAGAGTTGAGATTTGGGTTTACCCTTTATGAAGTGGGTCCATGTGGGTTTCTCCAGATCTTTCACCAAAACATTCTTTAATCTGCAAAACATTAAACCCATTTAGAATGAAAATGATTTAATCAACAAATCTTATTCATAATTTTGATGCTAACATGGAGCAGATGGTAAAAATCAAGCTAGAACAGTTTCTAAGTCCTTTTTTCCGACCCACCATGTTTATTTTGATGAAACCTGACTTATGATTGTTTAATGATTGTTAGTCATTGATACTAAGACATGAAAAAAATAAAAATTCAGAGTAATTCAGCGGTCCGCCGAATTACTCTCTTTGGTTCACAAATTCTGTTGTAAGTATGCCAGGCCAATTGGTGGCGCTGTAACACCGCCACAGAACAATACAACAAAAAAACAAACAAAAAAAACAAAACAAAATGCACCATGTTTGTTATAGAGAGACAAATGGAGCTATTTTTAAACCTCATTGTTTATAAATAAATGCTGCTCGCATGGCAACATGGAAACATGAAACTGCCGATTCAAAATTTATAGGCTCTTTTACCCGGGTTCAAAGAAATTGTTTCTGGTCAAGCTAAATGACAAAAAATGTTTGTGGACACACCTAAAATTCTCTCAGTATGGATGTGGCCAAAAATAGTCCCTATTTACCAAGACGAAGCAATGTGAAGAAGACAAATAAGAAAAAAATAAAACTAATGTTAACCATTTCTTACACTTTTAGGTCCAGTAAAGTTGATACGTCTCACAACAGCCAATATGTTACGGTCGTTTTAAATCAAAACAAGCCTAACACATATAAAAGCATGATTGTTGTATATGCTAAGCTAAAGAAGGAATAATGTTACAAATTAACTAGTATGCATTAATAGTTAAGAACTGAAGTTTATGCTTGTGTGAATTAGTGTTGGAAAACTCTCAGATGCTGTCAAATAAAAAATGTTGTGATAGATTATTACACTTTGATATATTAGCTAAGCACAATAAAACTTTGCTTATCTCTGCTCTGGAATGTCTTGGCTAACCCCGCTATAGGTTCTTGCTGTAAGCATCTCAGTTAGGAAGGATATGTAGGGAATGTTGCTAGCTAGGCTAGCTAGGCTAACTCACTATCTAGTCTTTATGAGTTATCTTGACTGTAAACTCAGCAGGCTTTGTTGGAGATCTTGCCTATACGGTGTCTTAGTCATAATCTGTCAATACTCACTTAGGCTATAAACTAGTTTGCCAATCCCAGCTTTTTGAACTTTCCCAACTGTCTAGATTTCAAACTATCTTGCTTATCTAGGCCACAAGCTAGCTCACCTATCTCTGCTGCATGCCTATCATGTCTATTTTGGCTATGTAAACAAAAACTATTTGGCTAATCTAGGTGTCAAGCTAGCTTGCCTGTAGGTAAAGTTAAGCCAGTACTATTCATACATTCAGCCAGATTTTGATAAATTATTTTAGTAAATCAATTCACTAAATAGCATAGCTAGCTACTTAGATAGCTAGCTAGGTAGTTAGCTAGATTTCCTGATGTTTTTTTGCTGCAGAATCAAAAGAAACTTAAAAAAATTATAAATCTGCTGTTGAGCTTTTACAGCTTTTTACTTAAAAAGCTGTCATTCTCAGAGAAAGCTGTTCTCACAAGCGAATACAGATCATGTCTAGCCTAGAACCTGTGGTGCTATCATGTATCTTCTGTGCTGTTATGTAACTTATTGGCATACAGGGAGAAAAAATAACTGTGTTCTGATCTTCTCTTTACTCCTGTTACTTGTGTATGAAGCTAACTAAATCAGTGAGTCAGTCAAACAGCATATCATGCAGTTCAATCGTGAATAATTTTATCTTTGAAATATGCATGTAAATATGTCTGACTGTAAAATGGCCAATGTGTTACTGCTAACATACGGTCCAGAGTCTTTTTATAGCAACCAATGACTGGCATGATGCTCAGAATTAGAAGATAGTTGACCAAGTGGTGGAACATGATTCAATTTTTAATAAAGTTAACTGCAGATTTGTAACGAATTAATTGCATTTGAATTGAAAACCACAAACTGACAAAACAAGTAACATTTTCCATTCAGCTTTCCAGTGTTTCAAGATTCCAATAATTTGACTCTTTAGAAATGTGGTGCTGTGGTGGCGCAGGGCATGATGTGCCACAACCCACATTTGGAGGCCTTAGTCCGTGACATGGCGGTTGCAGGTTCGATTCCCTGCCTGGTGACCTTTGTTGCCTGTCTGCTTCCTTATCTCATTACCCACCTTCCTGTCAATTCGCTATCAAATAAAGGCCAATAAAACTTTAAAGATGCTTTTTAAGGTGGATTTCCTTCACTGCTAGGTTAACTCCTTTTAGCACAAACTGAACGCAACAATAACCTTTTCCAGCGTCCAATCAGATCGTTTTCTGAAGCAGAAATTAACCCTTACTGGACCAAGAGAAGTGGCTTTGTTGCTACTGGATGTTGCTTGTGCGGCAGATTCAAAGTCTTACCAGAAACATGCAAATACAAAGGTTCCACTTGTTTTGTTTGTAGAAGGAAACAAAACAAAGCAATTTATTGATTAATCTATGTAATTAATTAATTAAAATTAACGTGTTCAAGTCACAGACTTATGTTAAATAAAAAATTATGTAAGTTGAAAGATCTGCACACCAATGCAGCCATTTTATTTAAATTTTCTTTTTTATGTTTTTGTTTTGGGAGAAAAACATAATTAATTCAAAGATAATACATTTTCCACTTACATGTTAGAAACACAACACAGAATAAAACTTGAATAATTTCCTTTTGTGATACTCTTGAAGTGGATAACGGCTAATTGAGCACTTATCGCTCTCTAAATGTGAACTACTTTACGTAGGGGAAAAATGAACAATTAGTACTGTCTGCTGGATATTACATGCTGCTGTCTAGTGGTTGAAAAACCATTAAACAACTTCCTGTCATTTACCAGCTTGCCTCCAGTAATGATTCTCACTAACAAGACCTGCTCTGCAGAAAAAAGGATGACAGGGTGAAAGCAAAATGCTTCTTCATTACTGGTGCATTAGTGGAGAACATGACTTCCTCTTGAAACTGTTAAAATAGAACGAAATAATTTGAGCCTCATTAAACTGACATTAACATCACTGTGCGGTACCTTCCTATAAGCTCCAAACAGAGTCGGGGTGTGACTCACCGCGTGGGCAGGCTGGTTGTCGGTGAGTTGCACCAGGGTCGGACAGTGGTTGGACTTCCTGGAGGTCCGAGCGGCCCGGCCGCTCTGGCCGCCCTGCGACTCCACGCCGCTGGTCGGCTCCTCCCCGGCGCTCCCTGAACTGCTGCCGCTGCTCGACGGGATGTTCTCCTTGTTGGTGTCGGCTCTGGTGGATGCAGCTCTGCTCCCGAATGGAAAAAAATCAACCCGAAAAGAATAACGACATTAGACATCTGCCTTCCATCTGACTCCTTCCTGTTTTTTTTTTTCAGCTTGATGTCGGATGAAAAACAAACACCAAGGTCATCCTGGTGGCTTACTTATACTCTCTCAAGCAGATAATTTGCTGTTTATCTTTGTGCTAATTCTATTTACTGTATATTTACTCTTAATGACACTTTCTGCTTCACTCCTCTAATCCACAGTGATCACTCAGACATCAACAAGGATTAGCTCTTTACTGGTGTGATTCCAGTTGTTTTGACTGGATAAAGTCTCTTGCCACACAGAGGAACATTTTATACTGTCCTTCTGCTGGTGAAAACAGACAACAGCAGCTCCAAGGTCAGTTTTTGTTAACAAAAATAGAGCTGAAGATTTTTAGGGGACCTACTATGCAAAATTTATGTTTTGCACGTTTTCCTTTTCTTTATTTTTACTTTCATTTCGATCTCAATTACTTCTAATAATAATAATTAATGTGGCAATAAGTTTAAGTTTTTTTGGTGTCTGGAAATAGAGCCTTTTCAAAAACCTTTCGTTTGTTAAATCACACTGCGCCGTTACCTAGCAACTCTACCCTGTCACCTAGCAACCGAAGTTGCTAGGGGACATGTTTCATCAACTAGTTTTATTGCTATCTGCACTGTACAATGGCTGCTGGAAAAGGAAAGTGTTTTGTTGTTGACTTACCATCCAAAAGCCACTTCCTGTCCTCCTATTGATTGTGCAGGAGGCTCTACTTTGCTTTTCAGAGATGTACAGTTATATAATTGTGCATCAGTTTGCAGCCTTTTGTGTAAACGACTTATTGGGTTAAAGTGACAGAGGCCCTAAAACATCTTATTCTGAAATGAACTCAAAATAGTCAGACTAAAATCTCATTATCTAAGAATGATTTTGTGCAAAGAATGTAATGAAATAGTCCATATACATAACCTAACCCATACAAGGAAGTGTAAAAGTAACCATTGAGTAAAAATTTCTTAAGTTTGGGATTAAAGTTTGGGAGTTTATCTTGTGATGCATTTACTGTTTTGTAGTAGTTTTAGATGTTTTTGCACTGTACATAAAGCACAGGAGTATATGTTACTAAAATGAAAGCTAATTTCATGCTGGAGGGATCAGAGTGGCAGATTGTACCGGTTTCTTTGTCTGAGGCCTTCCGCCTGCTGCTCCCTCTGCTGCCGACGTCTCTGTCGCGCGGTTGGCGTTCCCGTCAGGCTCGCAGGTCGCGAGGTCAAGTCACAAGTCACCGACTGCTGATCTGCTCCGTCGAAAAGGTGCTGCTCCACTGCTGAGCGGATGGTCTGATCCAGAAAACTCCTGGGAAGAAAAATGAGACGGTTAAAAAATTATGAAATTTACAGCGATATGTTGCATGTTTTCATTGCATTTATGTGAGAGAGACGACTTACTTCACCACATCTGGTCTGCAGTGGACAGGAGAGAGGTGGTTACTGAAAAGAAAGCAAGTGAGGAGAGTTAATGCTGCAAAAACACATGGTCACAACAGGTCAGTGAGCAACACCGAACCCCCCCCCGGAGGCCCGAGTTCAAGCCCTGCGTGATCCAGAGTCTTAACTTCAGCTCAGCTCAAGGAGGTCCTGTGGGAGCAACCTGGCTGGTTTCTATACTCAGGAAAACAACAACAACCTTGGCACAAGCTTCAGAAAATAGTTACACAAACATACATAAACAGGATTTGTTCTGCTCAGAGGAAAATAAATAATACATTTAACTACATTCACATCCATCCAAAACCGCTTGAAGCATCCTGGCATTGAGGCAGCGTCACAATAGTTTAGGTTTTTCTTTTATTTCGTTGTGATGTTTTTGCCTGTCTAGTTCATTTAGTTTTAAATAGTTATTTATTATTATAGCTGTTATTAGTTATAGTGGTAGTTTTGTTTTTTCATCCTTAATTTTTAGGTGCACAATTAAAATTCACAAAGGTGAAACTATTGCATTGTGATTATCTGCACCCCGATTCGGTAATGAATACTCAGCAGAAGATATAATTTTCAAGAAATTTATTCAATTATTGTTGAATAACCAACTGACTCTAGCGTTTTCTCCCAACTTTTGCTGTTGCCATTTTGCCGTCAGCAGGAGTTTGGAGCGCCATAATTTGACGTAATTCTTTTTTACATCAGTTCAAATCCTGGCCAGATTCAAAAACACAAAAACGAAGAATATTACATCTATAATTTCAGTATTTTTTAGTTAGTTTCATAACACATTATAGTAATAGATTTTCCCCAGTAATTACAGTTTTCATTTATTTCAGCTAACAAAAATATTTTCTCGATTTCTGTTTATTTAATTTTGGGATCTCTATCAAACAGTGACTCTGCTATACTACACTATTAGTGAAGCTAACTGCTAGAGGTGAGAAAATCATTTAAAAATATCAATACTTTCTTTCAGATCCCCTCTTTAAATTTTATTTTATTTTCAACTCAGTAAAACAATCTTGCTTTGATTTGCTCTCGAATTATAATTTTAAATTTAGAATCAATGCACACAAATTTGTTTTGTTTTTCAATTATTTCAGTTTATCACCTAAATATATTATTTAAATATTTTGTAGATTCCTATAAACTTTATCTAAATTCTGTCTTAAGTTTTAACAAAATAATTAAAAGGAAAAACCCCCAAAAAGGCAGGAAGTTTGATTACATGTCGTACTTTAATATTAACTATTGATTTTGGTGTTGATATTGGTGATACCAAGTATTGTATTTACTTGGTATTGGATCAATAACAAATATTATAAGAATTGCAAACTCTGAAGAGTTTCTTTCCAACTTTCCAAAGTAGACAGAAAACTACTTTTTGATTTCATCTGATCTCTACTAAACTCAAATATTAGAATTATGTTTATTTTTTTAAATTTATTGTTAGATTTTGTTTTAGTTCGTATATGAAAATGTAAAATATTAAGTATATAAAATTATTGTAAATGGTCCTTAACTTCCTCACTATGTCCTGGAGTACATGTCCCTCAACATACAGAGATATGGACAGAAAGCCTCCATAAACAGCGGTGTTGACAGTAATAGCACGGCTTGGCAGGCGGCCATGTCTGCAGCGCCGATAACAGAACAGATAATAATGGAGACAGCGAACAATTGAAGGTTAGTCAGGTGAAGCTCTGCAAAATGACTTCTGGCAAATTGAAATCTGTAAACAAAGACGGTGAAGAAGACCTAAAGAAACCCGGTGGTCTCATAACCAGATAAGGAACGTCTGAACTTCTGAGGCTGTTATCTATGTGCAAATCCAAATGATGAAATTCAGTCAATAAAGGTCGGATTCAGATGTAAAGGTCAAAAAGGTTCTCCAGCGTTGCGGATTTTACTGATTATGCCAGAGCCAGAACCTTTTCAGGGCAACAACCTTAAAATAGCCGCGACTCAAACTGTAGCAGGTTAAAACAACAGAAAGTGGTTTAATGGACCACCAGTGTTGACTCAAGCCTTGATGTTAACGCCAAGAAATCTGCCAGGCAGAAACGTTTCAGTAATGTGGTCAATCATCTGTAAAGACGGGGGTAAATCCGACCTCCTAACGTTTTAAAAGTGACGAGATGATTAATAATAAGATCTATTTAAAACAGGAGGCAACAGACAGCAAGTGTTAAACCGTACAGGACATTTGTGGCACCCAGACGAAGCTTGGTGCCCAGATTTAACTCTGACATTATGATCTTTTTTGGCATCTGAACATTTACAATAAACACATGAGTATTTTGACTCATCAACCTGCTTATACCTGTGGTGTATAAGCAGGTTGATGGAAACATAGCAATACATTCACAGTGTATGCAATGGAATCACTGTAAAAACACAAAATCTTAAATAGTTTTAGTCTAGTTTCTTGTGCAAATAAGACAAAACCAGCTTACTAGACATTTTCCCCAAGTGAAATAACCTGCTTATAGAACTAGAACTTTTTCATCAATATTAAGAAATAATTGACACAAAACAAGCAGCTATTTCTTGCTGAAAAGTTACTTCTAAGTTAGTTTTGTTATTGATTCAATACCAAGTGTAGTAAGATATTTGCACCAGAAGCTGGACCAGAAATACTTGGTAAGGTTTTGTGTTTTTCCAGTGTCTGAGCTGCCTTGTTCCTGAAATGTGCTAACTAAACCTGACTTATATTCTTAATTTGTAAACATCCTGATGCTAGAAACTGTGATATATTTATAGTTGTGGTGAGAATCTCGTACTGGAATTGAATTTGAACAACTGTTGGTACTGTTTGTGCTTAACATGATAGCAGCCAGCAAATCTGTGCTTTTTTTATGTGTCTGCTTGTATGGCAGCCAGTCTGTTAATGACATTAAAAGCTGAGAGGGATTGCCAGTAAATGTCCGTCCAGCAATTAAATATCATGTTGCAGATATTCTTAAACAGCCCTCAGATTTATGCAGGACACCTGCTGGAGTTTTGGCAAAGCGGCCGTGCCGACGGCACGGACAAACGTTTCCAGCTGACTTAGCTTAGCGCTGACAGAGAGGGAAAGTTTCCTGGTGATTTAGAAACAGGCTGAGTCAGAACCTGCAGGCAGGAGAGGGTGAGTCAGTGCAGCAGAAACGTCACCAACAGGAAAGATGTGACCCGAGTCACGGACTCTCCTTACAGAAAGGTCAGTAATTACTACCTAATTAACCATGACAAAATATTAGAGAAAAAAAAATCTCCTTCTTCCTTAAAATATAAATAAAAATGCAAAGCTTTAAATATCTTTCCTTGTTTTCTTAAAATAAAATAGTAGAATAGAATATATTAATAGAAAAATGACAAATTAATAAACATTGATTAAATAAATTTGACATCAGGATGAATAAAAAACATAAATATTAAAACTTAAATAATATAAAATCTTAATAATAATCATAATAAAAAATATATTAATACAACAATGATAAATTAATCAACCATGATTTTCTTAAAGTCACCAACAAAAATATTCAAGAAAATTAAACAAAATTATAAAATTAATATTAAGAAAAATAATATTAACTTTCATATATTGGTAATAAAATGTGTTAAAATAAAAAGGAAAAACTAATTATTGTATAATAAGTTAATATAGATCAAATTAATATTGGAATTGATTAAATAATTTTAAATTAAAGATGAGAACACAATAAAAATACTGGTGATTAAATCAGTATAAATAAAGTAAAACTAGTAATATCAGCATCAGGACAATGAAAGTTAAGAGAAATATGTAACAATTTGACCTGATCAATGCATCTTCACCAAGTGACCGTTTGAATTTTGTCTTTTCTGATATAAAGCAAAAGAAAATATAGAAAATACAGATATAGATCTGATTTGTTGTTGAGAAGTTAAAACCAGTTAAACTCAACAAAAAGTAAGAAATCCCCACATGAATTACTCTTTTATTAACTTAATTTATCAAAAATATTTAACTAGCAAGATAAATAAATTGATATGAAACAGTAAATGTAACAATAGTTTGATAGTAATACAGTGGAGCTAAAATGACGTTTGGATTTTTAGGCTGAAAACACAAATTTGCAGCCTAATTATAAACTAAAATTGTTGTGAATGGTCGTCTCAGTTTAATTGTGTCTGGGAGATTAGGCGGTAATTCGTCGACGTCTGGGACTTTAATTACCAGGTTGTGCTATTCCTGCAGAGTTAAAAAAAGTTGACAATGCAGCTCTTTGTTAAAAGAAAGCTTAGAGATTGCCTCATTTATTTGCTCAATTCAGACCCTCTAACTAACTGGATTACTTTGAAAACAAAAGTACGAGCGAAACAACATATTTGCTGCTCTGTTGTTGTTTTTTAAAGTTACTCGCCTTTATGTCATTAAGACTCCACAGCTTCCAGCCGAAACCAGTTAAATCCCCCAGCAGCGTTTACCAGAACACATCCGCTCAGGTAATCTGGTGTTACGCCACAGCCAGGTTTGAGTCAGACAAACAGCAAAAAAAATAAAATAAAATAAAATGTTGCTCTATGATTCACACTGTCGGGGTCAGAGGTTAAACCTCCACTGGAATGTTTTCAACCCGAACCTTAAAATAAGTGTTTACCTTTCATCTGTTTTTATTAAATTATAAAAAGATATACACATTGTATTTTTTTATTATGATTTTATTTCGCTTAGGGAAATCAATAAATAATTTAACTAAGTATATAAACTGTTTAGTTTGTTATTTTATTTAAAACAAGGACAATATGCAAACATAGTTAATAAAAATGCTTTGCACTAGATTTAGCTCCAGCTTTTTGTATCTGTGAATAAAAATAAAACATATTTTATGTTATAGTTTTATTAGTACAGACTAATAAAACTATAACATTAAAAACTGTCCCAAATGCCAAACCTCTGCTCTGTAATTACCAATCCTAAGATTAGAAATTATTTCTGTTTTGTTCTTTTACCCCCACTGATCAAATCTCCTCAAGTTGGATTCTTCCATATTTGTTGTGAAATATTATGACATATAATAATAATAATTATTATTAATTTTTAATTTTTTTTTAAATTAATTTATTGTATATTTTTTATTGTGAATATTTTACTTGTGGAAATCAATTAATTCATTTTAAAAAACGGTTTAAGCTGTGGTCTTATTCTCAACATTTTAAATTAATGAGTAAATTGAAAATGTTTTTATGTTGTTTTTTTTTGTTTCTTTGTTTCTCTAACTTTACTGTCATTTTCTCCTCAATTTAAAAGTTGGATTTTTTTGTGAAATATCAAGTAAATGATTTTAATTCCATGAGTAAAGTAAAAGAGTCACTGACATTTTATGAGGTGCTGTGTCTAAACATGTGGTAGTTGTGCTGTCAGGACCAGAACCGAACAGAACTGCCCTGGTTTCTCATTTCCTCATCCTTCCATGGTTTCTGATTATGAAACTCTGAGGCAGCTACTTCCAAACCAACACACGGGAGGCCTTACCTCATGTAGAACGGAGATGCTGGCCTCTCTTCATCCTGTGAGCTGAAATGTAATAAAAAAGAGACACATTTAATTTACCTGGCAGCAGAATGATTTTATACAGAGGAATGGAGTAAACCTCAGGGTAAAACAGGCAGATGGAGCTGGCTTCTGCTTGCAGAATAATAGCGGTGCAGAGCTGCAGAGTTCTGCCTTCGTGGAACCTGTCTCTGGTTTCTATAATAAACCAGCAGAGAAAGTGTTGCTTCTCCAAAATACAGGCTGCATTATCCCAGAACTTACATCAAGCTGTGCAAAATCCAAATACGTTTTATTTATAAAGCATTTTAAAAACACACTTAACTGACGTGCTGCACAGCCTGCAAACAAATCAAACCGAAACACAAAATATTAAAATATAATGAAACAGTTAAAGGAGAATTAAACATACTACAAAGTCTGCAGTCACATAAAAACAGAAGTAAAAATAAATCAATTTATACCGTGTCAAAAGTCAGTGGAAAGGCGGTGAAAAAAGGGCTGACAGATCCCAGCATGAAATGTGTTGCATTAATCTGGTTGAGTTGTGACAAAACCATGGATTATCAATTCAGGTCATGTTTTAACAAGACTTGTTTTGGTTTAGCAGCCTGGTGGAACTGGAATAAACTTTTCTGCAAAACTCTGCTGCCCTGTTTGTTGAGGTTGAAACCTGATCCCAGGTTTACACCTGCATTTGTAACTTGTTGCTAAATGTGTGTTTCCAGATCACCACCGTTTGGAGGAGGAGTGTGTGAATTTCTGCTAGCACTAAATGAATCCCTCCTCTGTTCTCTTTTTACTGAAACTTACAAAATTCATGGTTTTGCTTTAATGTTGTCGGAGGTGGACAGACTTCAGCTGATCAGGTAAGATGCTAGCAGGGTTTTAGCATTTTTGCTTTTTGAAAATGTTCAGCACACTTAGCTTCCTCTAATTAATGTTTCCAGAGGAATTGGAAAGCGACTATTTACCTGCTTGTTTTGTAAACTTTCAATTGAACTTCTGTGTCTTGAATTCTTCAAGAAGTTAGACTTTTATTTTCATGCTCTTATTTTGAAATGGGTGTAAAATGTTTACACAGCAGTTCTATTTCCTCTCCTCATGTTCTCCACCCAAGTTGTGCCCTGAATAAACTATTTAAAATCTGCTGATGACCTGGTGATGTCCCATGGTTAGTCAGCCAAATTCAGCAGCACAATTAGCAAAACTCAACTATAAAACCGAAACCATGAATCACTTCCTAAAGCGCAACATTTGTAATGACTAATTTGATTCTGTTGAAGGTTTTATGCTATTTTCTAACACTTGTTATTTTATTGACACATGATGGTGACTGAAATTAGTGCTTTAGCATTAGCTTTAGCATTAGCTTCATCTAGTGGAGCGAATTGCCTTTATAGTATATTTATTTTGTTCCTATTTCCTTAGTTTGGCACAAAGTTAGATATTAACAACACAAATCAGTGTATAATTCTGATGAAAATTATATATTCAGCAAATATTTATTGGCACTAACAGAATTTTGATACATTATTAGGAATCCAACAACTTTTATTTTTTATCCACTCCTCAAGTTTCTCCAATTTTAGAACAGAATAAAATAGAAACAGCCTTTATCGTCCCGCTAAGGGAAAATTCAGGTGCAAAAGCAACACCAGCTATAAAGTTCACACAAAAGGTTTTTAAAATATTCAAAACAATATACAAACTCTTTGCATATCTTTGTATATTTTATGAGAAGATGTGCCATATACTTAAAAAATTGGCACACCAATTGTTTAGAAATGAGATTGATAAAGACTTGTGTCAGCAACACATGATGACATTATGCAACAGTGAGAGGAACTTGATGTTGGCTCTAAATGTTGAAGTTGCTTAACGTTCTCAAAAATCCTGGCACTCACCCTGAACATTTCACAACACCCGGCTCCCGTTAGGTCAGAGGGAGAATCTATAAAGCAAAATGTTTTATATTAAAGATTTAACAAACTAAAAAATAGAAGGACCCCAGTCAGACTGACTGAGGCCTGTTTGAGTAAAGAATTACTCAGAATAAAAGAAAAAATGATCAATGATCCTTTTTCCTATTTACCTTGTTTCAGTAAACTGTAAAGAGTTTTAGCTCATTTCAAGCGGTGGCATATAAATAAGTTTGACACAGATCTGGATGAATCTTGACTCCTATTTTTGTTAATAAACAGCAACCTTTGCATTAAATGTACAACTAACTGTAATCTTGTCTTTTGTGGCTGTGTTTAAGAGAGATCTGGTCTTAAGGATGGGTCTTATTTATATTTGGAAGTCAGAATTTCTTAGTTTCAAGTCAGAAGAATCATTTCAAACACCCGTGAAGTCCAAGCTGTGGACTTGAAGAGCGAGACCGCAGACTCCTTCATGGTGGCTACATGTGTAAAACATTGTGCACTTGAGTCATCAGTTAAAGGCAAACAGATGGAACAACAAATCTTGTTCCAATTTGGGTAAACGACCTCCACCTTGTCTGGCTGATTTCACTACAAATGTGCACCAAAAAAAAAAAAAAAAGATAAATTGCTGTGTTTTGATTACCGTGAATAAGAAATTAAATTAAAATCACATGTCAATAAATTTGTTCACATGATAAGTCATTAAAAATCATGTCAGTAAACAGTTTTGTGAGATTATATTCATATTTCCACTAAGGCAACAACGTAGTACGAGTTAGTAACATCAACCAGTAGTATCACGAGTTTAAAAACTGGGATCATCGTCTGGATTTGGCCAAATTGTTTGCTAGGCATGAAAATGTGACAGCATGTAAATTATATCTGTCATGATTGTGACTTTTAATAGGTGGAAATAATGTTGTTAAACCTGCCTGACCTAAAACTGGCAAACGTTGCTCTGATTTGATGTCAGACAGTGAGAAACAGAGAAAACAGAAAAATAGCTTGTTATTGAGAGCCATAACTGGATGTTTTGGTCCTGCGGTGTGTTTTTCTACATGCTGTACCTCCAGGAGGCTTACGGGAAGAGGCAGGTACGCGAGGGAACCACCAGCACCTCAACAAGCTCAAAACAGAGGAATTAGGTTTCAGGTGCAGATTGAAATGGGCCAGAGTTCAGTTTGCCTCCGAAGGTTTCCCCTTGAAACGACACGATGTCCAGAACATGTGCATGTTTTCCTTCGCTACATTTCTCCGAGCTTCAGTGCCCTCTGCCCTCCATACACATACCCACGTTATTAACCGGTGTTACACAGGCTGGCAAGCTCATTAAAATAATGGGGCTGTCACTGTGCTGCCATGAATTGCAAAAGCGGAAATCCTGCTTACCCACTACCTCTGTGAAGGGATAAGGAGAAGCTTTGGGAGACATGCTCGGAAAAGGACTGATCCCTACAGGAAGGCGAAAAAAAAAAGACCAAGAAGCCGGTCAACAGGGTCAAGCTTCCAGTTTTTCAACATTCTCAAAAGTGTTGGAAGTTATCGTAAACCTAAACCACTCCCAAATTCCTCTGCTTGACTTTCTTGTGGTCATTTAAGTTCTGTAGGGTTTTTTCTAAAAGTTTTTGTTGGACTTTGGAGAATTCTTTAGCCCAGTTCTTGTACTGGACCAGCACAGCACATTGAGAAGAACTTAAAGGGGTGGTATTATCTGCTTTCCAGCCACATAGCATCATTTTATAGCACAATTAAATATCTATGTTTCCTTCAGTTTTTATAAAAAACGCTGTACATATCAAATATATCAAACATGAGTTTAAAAAAATTGGAATTCGTAATTTAGCGCCTTGAAATTGGGCCTCTGTCTCTTTAAGGAGCTCCTGGTCTTTCTGAAACTCCTTCAGAAAGTCATCATCATATTTTTACCAGTGTAACACTGAGAAGTAGCTGCCATAACGAGCTCAGCTGATGCTCAGTTCCACCAGGTGTTTGCTAATTGCTGCTGGCTAGTCTGAAGGAGCTGAGTGGGGGAAGCTTGAAAGCTTAGATACTTCAGCTCAATGGAAATCAAAGGTGATCCGTTTAAAATTTGTTTAGTTTATAATTTTCCAACATGCAGAATTGTGGTCAATAATTTGACTCCTGTGAATGCTGCTGTGAAAGCTGAGCATATTTCTGATCATCAGTACCAGAAAAATGTACAACTCAACTTTTTTTTCTGCTCTGCTGCTGCCTTAAGTCAAGTCAAGTTTATTTGTACAGCACATCTCAGCAACAAGGCAGTTCACAGTGCTTTATATCATAAAAACATCTCAGAGTCACCAACTGTCAGGCCATTAACATCACATTTTGCCATCAGAATCACATCAAAAAACATAATTTAGTCACTTAAAAAACTGAAATAATGTTGTAATTTTTGCTCTTTTGTATTCTGTGTAACACACTTCTATGCAAGCTATCTTTTATCAATGTTTATCAATAAAAATAGCTAATAAAGCCTCTGTGAAATCTCCTACATTTTTAGTCGACGTCAAATTGACTTTAAAAAATGTGAAGCTGTGCAACTTCCAGTGAAGGAGGGAGCCTATTGGACACAAAAGAGTTTCAGACGAGTTAAACTTGTTGATAAGTAATCAGACTGATTGATTTATAGATATTAAGGTCAATTAAAGTGGCTGATATTTGCAACAGGTCTGTTCAAGACTTTAGCATAGTGCAGTGGATCCCATTAACTGAATGACCTTCAGTTACTTGCATTCAAAGCCTTTAAAAATCACCAGAAACTTTTATTCTGGTGAAAACACAAGATTAAAGGTTAAAAATAAAGAGATTCACAAAATAAGTAGCGGTTTGATTTTCTCTGATAATAGTATCAAAGCCATCGCAATGCATGGCTTTGATACTTGTAGGAAAGCCGCTTTTATCCAGTCAGCAGGCTGTTGTTGTAAATACTGCTTTTGTCGTCAGACGCCGAAGCTTCCTGACTAATGGCCAGCAATGCAGTAATATCAACAGGGCACCTGCATTCGCACCGCAGCGCCGCGTTCCTCGCTCCCAGCAATCTCTAAAGAGATTCTGAGAAATCCACTGGTTACATCACAAGATTCAGCGAAGCACAGCGACTCCACACAAACGCCGCTATGCATCTCCTTATGAGAAACTCTGCAGCTCTACGGGAGAAACAAGATCTCTTTACATAGAAAGGTTTCTGCAGGCTGTTTGCTGGATAAGGAACAAATGGAACTTTTTTGGTACAATTCTGGAGAAAAGTTTACATTTTGTCCACAACAAAACTCTTCAGTGAGTTTAAATTTACACCTATGGGACCAAATGTCTGCATACATTCAGCTATGTCCTGGATGAAATCTTTAATTAAGGCCTGGTGACGTGTACTTGGTGATTATGACTGACTTAAGCAGGTAGATCTTATTTTCTGGGTTAATCTAACAGTGAGAACAATCAGAAATTCCAAGGAAATCTGTGACATTCTGAGAAGAAGTCTTTCTAAAACAGCTGCAGATTCAGAAATCATCAATTCAAGTTATTCTAAAGCCTGGTTCACACAGCAAAACATTTATACTGATCATTGTCCAAAAGTTTCACTTCCGACAATCTTAAGACATAGTCCACAGTGTGTGGTGTGTTAAGAGTGATCTTGCCCCCCAATTCAATTTTACACTCACGCATCAAAATAGCTGCAATCAGGTGCACAATTATACCATTGTACATCTTTGAAAAGCAGAAGCGGAGCCTCCTATACAACCAACAATAATGCAAAAGGCAATTTCTGAATAGAAAGTCAAAAATAAAACACTTGTCTTGTCCAGCAGTCATTGTACAGAGTTTAAATGTGTTTGAGCTCTGTTTGGGTTGCTATGTAACAATTGGAACTGTACTGGGGTTGCTAGGTAATGGACTGGAGTTCACTGGGGTTGCTAGGTAATGGGTTGGAGTTCACTGGGGTTGCTAGGTAATGGACTGGAGTTCACTGGGGTTGCTAGGTAATGGACTGGAGTTCACTGGGGTTGCTAGGTAATGGACTGGAGTTCACTGGGGTTGCTAGGTGAGGGACAGTACCTGCTTATTTTACAGACACCAAAAAACACAAACTAGACTGTAGGGATTATTTTGAATCTGGATATTAGAGAAAATCCCCCCCACCCCCAAAAAAAATCCAACTTGTGCATCTGATCCTCATTTTTAAAAATTGTTGAAGTTTTATTTTGCATAACCATGCAACCCTGGAAAAAGAACAACTAAAATAAGAGCCCCAAATGAACATAACCACAATGCATATTGCATACTGGGCTGGAAACCTCTGAGAGGAACTGGTTATTGGTGGCCATTGTGTTCACTTTCTGTCATAAAAGATGCTTTACAAACCAAGGAAAATCCCACAGTTAATTTGATTTCCACAGAGAGTTAAACCTGATCCAAGAGGCCGGAGCGGATCAGGATGGGGGAGTTCCTGGAATGTAGGGAACCTGTGTCAAATCTAACACAATCACAAAGCTGATGAAATAAGAATAAAATAAGCAACATTGAAATATGCTTTGAATATCATGTAAAATTAATAAAACTTCTAAAAGTAAAATAAAACTGACAAAAAAACCTGCTGTTTGCGCTGCGTCTGACACTTAGCTATGAAAAGTAAGAGCAAGATGTTATAAAGTGATGAGAGCAGCTACAGATATGAAAGGATTTCCACTGGTGGAAAATCACCAAGTATATTTCAAAACCGCAGCTGCATAAAGCTGATTTCAATGGAGATTTATGAAAGCCTTACTTGTTAATGGAGTCAAACAAAAATCTCTGAGCAAAAAAATGTCACTAAGGATTAGAATCAAAAACTTTTTCTGTATAAAAACATGCATTTCTTCCTCTCCTCATATTGTTTTACTCTGCTGTAACATATTGGTTGGGGCTGTTGACGCACATCTCTGAGATGCTCCCGTCATCCCACGTGGGGATCGGTGACCCAATCTGACTTGGCAGTCAAAGTTTTAGCCTGTGAGGGAAGCCGCCTGAAGATTTACTGGCTTTCTGACACGGCGAAGATAACTTGGACGTATCAGATTTGCTCCATCCATGTGCAGCGTGAAAGGCAGTCATTGTACCAAATCTCTGGCAGAGATTAAAAACTGATATGTTCTCCAACTCAACTTGTCTGATGACACAGAAGGAAAATTAGTAGGAACTAAAAATCATTGTACAGTGTTAATGAAATTGCACTCCAGGAATTTGCAGTGCAATTAAAAATATGTTTATAGATTGCTTTTTACAGCGTTGTACACATGTAGCCTTTCTGCAGAGCGTTAATGGATCCAGTGTTGACACGTTTCTAATCTGTGATTTACTTTCTTCTGAAGGTCGCTCATGTTTCCTGCAGAGACCAAAACTGCACCTGATCATAATTATTTATTTTTTTTCTCAATGGTTTTTATTGGCTCTAGTGGCCTTTATTTGATAGTTAATTGACAGGAAAGTGGGTAATGAGAGAAGGGGGAAGACATGCGGTAAAGGTCTCCAGGCCGGGAATCGAACCTGCGACAGCCGCGTCGAGGACTAAGGCCTCCTTATGTGGGTTGTGCTTAACCCCTGCGCCACCAAAGCACATCCCACCTGATCATAATTTAAATGTTTCAGCAGTGCAGGTGTACTGCTGAGCCACCTTGATGCCACTGCCAGCCGTGAGGAGGCGCAGCTGCAGCGCTGCTATTCCAGGACTGGGGAAACTGGAAACCACTCTGCTCTGGTTTCAGCTTTCTATAAAAGGCCCTTAAGCATGCCGAATGCACGCCGACACCACGTTCAGGATACGGGTCCATAATTGCAGTCAGACATTTGAGATTCTTCACCCTTCACCCACCCGCCTGACGCGGCGGTCAAAATTTTACCATTTCTGGTACTCTCTGGTGCCAGTTTACCAGAGATGGATCGGATTTAAGCGATGCTCTACTGAAACAAAGACAGAAATGATGCAACCTGCTGACCAAATTTCACAGAAGCTCTGATGTTCATGAGAAGGTGTGTAAGTTTTTTTTGTGTCTGGTAAGTTTCCCAGCAGCAGGCGACTTTCTGCTGGAGTAAGAGGATAAACATTTTCGTTCTGACGAGTCGAGAATGGAGGGCAAGACATCTGTTTCTATGGAAACTAAAAAGAAAAGATGCTCACTTGAGTAAATATTCAGACTTTCTCCAACATGTTAAAAGGTATGCAGAAAAAAAAACATTCTAGTAATTCACGATTCCTGGAAATTGTGAATCAGTTCAAAATGCTAAAATTAAAAAATAAATAAATAAAATTAAGTTGCACGTCTTTGTTTTTCTTTCTTGTGAGTATACTGCATATCACATTGCACATCAACTTGTTTTAAATACTTCTTTGATTTTCTTTTATTTAAGAAAAACACTACAGATAGCTAAGCTAACATTAGCCTCCTAGCTAATACTGATATTTATTTATTTTTCTTAATTTGGTTAGCTTTATATGATGTTTTCATTTCATCCAATTAGTGCATATAAAACAAATATTACAAACTACCAACACTTTTTTTTGTTTAAATATAAAACTGTTGGAGTTTGATGGAATCTTATAGAATGGTTTAAAATAAATGTTTTATTTCTTTACACTGTATTTTTCTGTTGTTATTTGCATAATTTAAACAGAAATATCTAGATTGTTTGAACAGAAAAATTGGTTTCTGAATGAAAAAATCTGCAGATATTTGCATCTATTTCTTTTTCCTCTTAAATGTCTCCAAAATTTACAATGCATGGGTGCAAAATAGTTGCCATTTCTTCCATTTTTTTTTTAAAATCGTTGTTTTCAGTGTTTTATTATTGTTTTAAGATGCATGAAGGTATAAAATGTAAAACAGTCCCTGAATATCTTGAGCACAGACCAGTAAATCCCACTCACTGACCTGCTGAGGCCCTCCGTGCAGCTAGAGAGGCTGAAGTCGACATGTGGGGAAGCGGTTCTGGAAGAGTCCGGTTCTGGCAGAGGCGACGTGTCTGTCACCTCCGGGCTTGGACTCCTCAGCTCTGAGGTCAGCGGTAAAACTATTGGTATGGAGAAGGACCTTGTGCTGGGAGACCCTTGAGGCTGTCTTTGCTGACAAGTGACTTGAGGCATGCCGTCGTTCCTCCCCTTTCGAACCTGATTGACACAGAAAAGTTACATTTTTAATGCATTGCAAGGTATATTTCACAAAAAACCTCCCACTGAATTTCTTGGTATTTGCATATAAAGTTTGCACATGAGATGCTCCAGAGAAAGAGAGTTAGAAAAAGAGGAGAGAAGAGCAGTAAATCTCAAAGGTTAGTCAGGTTTCCATCTTACCGTTCTGACCCTGAGTGGGTATATATTGCGTGAATTTCCAACTCTCGTGTAGGAGAAGAACCGTAATCTGATCACAGCAACATTTTGAAAGTTTCCTTTCTGCATCTTTTGGGATCACAACCAAAAGAGACTTAAAATACGCCCTCTTAGGATGATAAAGAGCTTCCTCCCCTGTTATCGTGTCTGCAGAGCTCTGATATTGCTGCACATTAAGCCCAACCAGCGGCTACAGAGGACGAAATGGGTTCGACACCGGCGGCTTAACCATCGATAATGCTCTCCGACATCCAATGCTAAAAGGCTCGTCTACAGATAAACAGTTCATTGCTGAATTAAAAGGCTTACGTTTTTTTTTCCTCGCACCAATTATCAGAAAAACGTTTCCATTTGGGTTGTAATTTAATGGCTTGTTTGAAAACAGAAAAAAAAAATCCATCAACATAGCGTTCATTCAGACATCCAGTCGCCTAATGGGGGGCTTTTTCCAGCATAATTAGTAGCACAAACTTCTTTAGCTGGACCTCGTATGGATTTTGGCCCTTGGAGCTTTTGATTGATTTGGCTCCATTAAGAGAAAACCAAACAGGAAAAAAAGCATAAAAGAGTTTGGACATCAGCTTGTTTTTGGGAGGGATAGAAATCTGTGTCATCACAGGAAAGAGGCGTCATGGAGGAAAAACAGGCGATGGAAAAAATAACAAAGATAAGGAACTGCTGTTATAGCAGATTTTTATTTTAGATTAGATTTTATTTTACCTGGAAAATGTAAAAATGCACAATGCATCCTCCTATTAAATGATTTAATAGTCTGTTTTCCAGGTGTAGGATGCAGGTGTGGATATTCAACTAAAAAACGAACTGCGTTTTGTCTGAATAGCAACGACTCGTCTTTTCTTCTCATTTCCAGTTTCTGCCTCCTCACTGTGATTGGTCAGAGCAACAACAAGCAGGAGGTCAAAGGCCAGATGGAAAAGAAATCTGACACACCAGGATGAAAAATGTGACCTGGTTTCTACGTTATGTCACTTTAAGACGTATTTTGAAGAAAGAATTCAAAATATGTACCGTAGTTCAAAACACAAAGATTGTCTTAGATTGTCAACAGAAGATAATTCAACAGAGCAACTGATTGATAAAGAAACTGTGTGACTTTGGTCAGCTTTCGTTGTTTTTAAAGTGCTCTATCAATACATTTTGACTTGACTTGACTTGACCTGACCAATGACCCTGTGACCTCTGGTGACACCCAGGAGGTCAGCAGGATGATAAACATGGTCAATTCGTTTTGCGCACAAAATCATCCTCAGATAAGATTTTAGCCTGCTCAGTTCTGCCTGTTTTCCACTCGCGCATGAAAATGGCTGCAAGTAGATGTGCAATTATATAACCAAACATCTTTGAAAAGCATAAGTGGAGCCTCCTGCACAAGAATGCAGCAAATGGTTTCTGAATTGTAAGTCAACAACAAAACTCTTGTCTTTTCCAGCAGCCATTGTACAGCAAATATAGCTGACCAAACATGTTGGGCCTCCGTTTGGGTTGTTAGGTAACGACACAGTGTGACATAACAAACAGGAGGTTTTTTCCAGACAAAAAAAAAAACAACTTATTGCCAAAAAACAGCAAGGTCTTTTTTAAGGTGTTTGGACTGTTTTTAGAAGCAGCAGAAACCCAAATGGATGAACAAAACCATAGAAAATATGAATTTTGTATAACAGGTCCCCTTTAAGAACTGTTCTTACCAAACATGTCTGCATTCTGTGACTGGAAAACACATAATTCTGCTCCTTTCATAAATATTAAGGTATATTTGGTGTTTAAACTATTAAAATAGGCAGTTATAAGCATTTTTCAAGGTGGTTGTAAATATTACATTTAAATATTATTATTCAGTTGTTGCACTGCACTGCTGAATCGCCTGATTGCAAACGTTTCGTTTTCTTAGGGATTGCCTGCAGAAGGAGCTGATCATCTTCCCTCATCAGGCATGTTGAGCATTGTTTTCATCTCTACATAGAAAAATCATTTCAATCTAAAAAAGGGAAGACGTGATTAAGTAGTCAACTGGATTTTACACACCTTAACAAATTGCAATACTGACCTCCTGGAGCCCAGAGCTCAGTTTCTAAAACATAAACAGGAAGTTTTCAGTGAGATCTCATCTACAGCAGCTGAAAGCATTTGTAAGGCAAACTGAAGTCTGTTTTTCTCTTTCTGCAGATAATTGAGCTCTTGTTTCCTTTATTGAATCACGTCATGTGACCGAGGCCACGAGCATCGCAAGCCGTCTGACAGACGACCTCAAGGCTAATCAGCAGCGAGGAGCCCCGGCAGATAAGAAAGAAGAAAGCATTCAGAGGAAAACCGCCTGCTAAACATAAAGCTAATCAAAACCGACAGATTTATTTTACATACCTTCGTCTTCTTTGTCTTTGGGGTTTTGGTGCAGCTTTTGTTGAGATGTTTCATGTCTTCAAGTGAATTTAGAAGCTCACTCTTTAGAAATCAAGAAAGAAAACAAATGTGTCATTTCTAGTGCTTAAAAACTATGCATTTTTATTATTCATCATAAAAATATCACAAATTTATTGCATTTTAGGGTGCAAAAAAGTAGAATTGTGCATGTTGGGACTATGAATAAGGTCAACATGTTTTCCAGGGTGAAAGAATGGCATGAAGTAGATTTAAATCCGCTGACTGTTAAAACATCTACAGGGTCATAGAAACTGAACTTGACTCCTTCTAGAGGAAATTTTCCAAAACATGTCCAGGACGCATTAATCACGTCACACAGATCACATGGCTGGGTTGTTATGGACTATATAGGATGTTTTTGAAGTTTCTTAAAGTAAAAACACCAACACTGTGTTACACATTATACACAACAGGATAAAATAATCAGATTTTGTAATGTGTAGTAATCTACACATTACTGCAAAAATGGAAAGTTTGTGATTTGAAACATGATACACATTTTTTACACATTTAAAGTCACATTCCATCATAGACACAGAAAAAAGTTTTATTAATCAGTTTTCATTATTTAGTTAAGTTTAGCAAATATGAACATTAATTATAATGAATCTGAATCAAATAACTGACAATAAGAATCAACTGGAATGTAAAACAGAAAATCTTACCAAGTATTTTTCACATAGTTTCTAGTGCAAATATTTTAATACACTTGAAATAAAACAAAACTAAATTAAAGAAACTTTTCAGCTAGATATGCCGGCATGTTTTAAGTCAATAATATTGATAATATTAATATTTATAAAAAATTTACAAGTTTCACTGGCAGATTATTTCACTTATAACAAAATATTTTTCCCCAAGTGAAAACTAAACTAAAATTACTTGATAAGATTTTGTGTTTTTGCAGTGCGTTTGTTGTGAATTGATCCTATATAAACAAACTTAATGAAGTTGAAGCAAAATTCAGATATTCTAGGTTGAATTTTCCTTAGAAATGCTTTAATTAAAACTATAATTTTAAGTGTTTTTTTTCTAAGATGTTAATTTGTTTTGTGAAGTGTTCATTCATTCAGGACATGTAAAAGTGTTTCACGTGTTGTTAATTTGTTTTCCAAAACATAAATCTGTTTTCTGGAATGGAAATTGGAAGTTTTGAAAGTTGTTTCAGATTTTGTAAAGTTGGCTTACACTGTAGTGTGGCCACTGTAATTTACTTACACCAAAGCCAAAAGCAAAGACTATTAGCAGAAACAGTGAAATTACAATATTAGATTATCTTCTATAATTGTGATTAAAAACAAATAAAACCCAGTCGTAAATTTGCACACTTTTGCAGCTAGATTACTGCAGCTTGTTTATTTCTTCTATTTTTGGTTTCAGTTTAACTGTACATGGAATATGTCACATAAAAGCTAAAACAGATTTGAGATGCGTTATCTGCTCAGAGAACTTACCTCTATGTGTGGAACTGGACTGAGATGACTGGATGATTTCTTTGTGTCTTCCTCTTCCGACGTAGCCTAGAAAGAGCAAAAATAGCATTTATAGAGTAGTTTAACAAGCAATCGTATAAAAGTGTGAAATCTACCCTCTTTTCTTTGGACTTTATGTAATATTTTTAATCACTTTTCCTTGACTCCTGAAAATGGGTGAAAAGTAGCTCAAATGTGATGAAAGACTTCATAGTTTTTCTTTGCAGATTTATTAATGATGCAGGAGTCTGATACAAAAACACATGTATTGTATTTCCTCCCGGAAAGCCCTAGCAACAGTTGAAAATAGATGTGACGGTCTGCAGCCTTAAACACAGACGTAAACATGAAAACTGTCAGGCACAGCATGGATTCTCCAGCGTTTTATTTATTGCTAAGGCTAAAAGGCGAACTGGCGAGAGCATGCTGCGTTCAAAGACTCCGCGAGGCTGTCAGTCATCTGCGTGTTCAGGTGGCAGTGTGTGGGTGTAAGATGATCTTTGCTGGCGGAGGGGATTCACAGGGGTCAGCGGGGTCGCTTACTGGTATTCACAGCATCGCTGCCGTATCCGACGCTGGTGAAGCTGTAACTTTAATACTGATGGGGGTTTTTCTCACTACTATTACTAGGAAGGTGAAAAATCCCACACCTTTTGAGATTTTATGAGGATAATCAGCCTCAAGCTAAAGACAAAAAGGATTTGTGGGTTATGTTGAGGCATAAGAGGGTCAGATCAAAGGTTAACTCAGACCTCGAGGTTAGAGCCTGATGGTCATGTGACCGATGCTTTTACAACCGACGCATTGTTCACACCCAGTCACTGAGCTGAAAACCTTCCAACCAAAGTTGGATTGTTTGGTTCTGACATAATCTTTAAAAATAAAAACGGAGGAGATGATTGAATGTCTGTTATTTTGTTTCATAATAACAGAAACAGGAAGGAGACTCAGGACTGATCCCTGAGGAATTCCTAAATCTACCTTCAACACATCCAACACATCCTCACCACCGTCTCACTAACAGAGAAGGAAACATGAGGCTTACATAAATGATGATGATATTAACTCTAGATACAATTTATCTCCAATGGATGGATGGATGGAATAACCTCCAGCTGTTTTTGATTAAATCTCCGCTGGAATCACCAGTCAGAAAAACTTCAGACTGGAAACTGGAATGAAGCCGTCGGAGCAGGAAATGTAAATCAATAGGAGGAGACAGGAAACATGGACCTGTGGAGGATCTGCTCCAGCACAGCTCTAATGGATAATCAATACTCAGATTAATTCAGCCTGGCGGTATTTAACTCATGATTCATGGAGAGGAACCGAGAAAAAGATCCTGATTAAATCACATGAGTCGCCCAGCCACCAATCTGATCCATATAAACACCAACAGCTGCTGCTGCTGCTAACAACACCTGGACGGGCCTGAGAGTCGAGCGCTTCTCCGTCTCGTCCTCTTCGTCGGGACTCTCGTCCTCAAAGATGCAGCTGTAGTTCTGGATGAACTGGACCATGATCTTATTGCAAATATTTTGATCTTTCACCGCTTCAGGACTGGGAGCAACTCTGAAAAAACAAACAAATGAAACAAGCTTCAGTTCAGAGTGTTTAAACTAGGGACACATGGGTAATTAGACTAAAATTAGTTCCAGTCGATTAACTAATAATGTCAGTTAGACCTTCTTCTGTGCTGTAGTTTAGCCTCCATCCACAAGGGGGCGCCACTGGTCATCTTTTATGTAGACCCAATTGGCATATTAATAAAGATGGAGGAAATAAGTTCCACACAGAGTCCATCCAGTGTGTTCAATCGCAAATTAGGGCCATTGTAGATAGAAAACTCAAAAGAGGAGTACATTTTTGACAAAAACATTTAGATTAATCTCAGAAATTTTATATAAAAAGTAGGTAAGTTGAGTAGGTGAGTTTGAAAAGTAAAAAAAAAATCTTTGAAAAATCTTTGAAATTTTGAGGTTAATCTCAGAAATTTTCTAGGAAAGGAAATATGGGCATTTCTGAGTTTGAAAAGATAAAAAATTGCTAAAAATAAAAAATAAAAAATCTTGAGATTAATCTAAAATCTTTTTTAAGAAAAAAACTTCTGAGTCTCAAAAGTCAAAATGTTTAAAAGTCCAAAACATTCTGAGATTAATCTAAAAAAAAAAAAATCTGAATTTTTTTTCTAGCAAATTTTTGACTTTTCAACATAATTTCCATGTTTTTCCAGAAATGTATTGTATTTTTCTATCAGTTTCTTTTTGTTATGGAAATACTGTTGTCCCTCTCTATACAACAGAAAATGTAGGTTTTTAAGAAATCAACTAATTGTTAGTAATTGATAAGATCAACTTAACTTAACTCTTCAGTCGATAACTTTCATCCCTGGTTTAAACAGATTATGTGTGGAAATAAGTTTGAGAATCTGTTCCAGAATAAATGCTGCTCGGTCGGCGTCTTGGTGTTCAGATGAAATTGTTTCGTGTTTCATCTGAGCTGCCTTCCTGGTGAGCTAACAGCTGTGCTGGATGGCGGCTTGGCTGCAGGCCGAACTGTAAGTCTAATTATAAAACCTGGGCATGCAGAGAGTCGGTGGAGAGCAGAACAGGTTGTACAGTGTGAAGCGCAGTTGGACCAAAAAGTTTATCCATCACCTATCCTCCTCTTAATCGGGTCGCTGGGGTCTTTTGACTTCCAGATCACTCAGGTTTTCTTGAATCTTCATATTTGGTTGCAGCCGTCTTCCTGTCTATCTGATGCTGACGCTGCCTGATGCTGCCACTACCGTACTTCACAGTAGGAAAGTTGATGTCCAGCTGATGATCTTTGCCGTTTCTCTCCAGACATGCCAGATTTGGTCTAATTAGATCAGAGAATTTAGATTCCCATAATTTCACACTCTGTAAAGTAACTAACTGCATGTTAGTTTGTTTTAATTATGGTTGGTCTTCTTGTTCAGATGCATTGAATCTCCATTCTGGGTGTAAATGTTGTGAATTCTTATGCAGCTATTACATCTACATGTTTTCTGAATCATTTTGTAATGATTAATTTTGTAGTTATGAGTTAATTTGTGTTGATTTTAATCATGTTTAGGGTATAAAAGCTTAAACAGTTAAAATGATTCGTGCAGTGTGAATATTTTGGCTGTTATTCCCCTTGCAGCGCTGCCAGGTACCAGGCCTTTAATGCATTCTGCAGGAAAGATGCCAAATACGCAGCAGGACGTCAATAAATATCTTCGTCCAACACCAGACTGATTTTATGCTGCCTCTGCAGCAGGAAATGTGAACACGATTTGATTCATTTATATAATATTTTTGCTTTATTTAAGTCTGAATTTCAAGATTTTATTTCGTTTTCACAATACTGGCAGTTTAATTCACCTTTCTGCGTTAACAACAGCGCCATCTGCTGGCCAAGTAGACTCACAGATGGAGGACTGTCTTAACCCTTCTAACAGCTTTAATGTGAATAAATATTTAAAGTGATAAACAGAAGGTTTTTCTTTCAATCAAGTGTTAAGTTTGTTTCTTCCAACCTTGATCTTCTGCCAGTTTGTGCCAATGAAGTCAGTTTGGATTATTTTCAACAGAAACAAGTTTGATCAGTAAGCTCAGCAAATCCCCTTGGGGAAAATACAGTCACATTTTCTTCCCTGTAAAAACGAAGCGTTCCCAGTCGCAACCCTGTTGGCTGATGGCTCTCTGGTTCTCCCGTGTTCCTCTAATTAGTTTGCAGCACGTGTTTTGGCACGGATGTTTATGGAGGTTGTAATGCTGTGTGGTGTGTTTGATGTTCCTGCAGGGTGTGTTTTTTTATTTAATGAGACACTGTATTTTCACCTTTGCTCTGACGGTTTCATCAGTTTGTTTCCTAGAATAGAAATCTTTGATTGGTTTATCATTGCTTCCAAGGAGCCTGATTTAATCATTTAATTTGGTCCTAGTGAGCAGTTCCCCAGGTTTTCTTTGCACTTCATTTGCAGTCCATATTGCTCCTCCCTGCAACTCTTTCCAGCTCATATTTTTAATTCATTCTGAGGCCAGATAGGAGAAAAAATCCCTACATAAAGTTCTGAAATCGGCCCAAAATCTCTCTTCAGTCGGGAGTTGTTGGGAAAACTCCAGAAGGAGTTTTAGCCATCTGAGGTAACTCATTTTTAGATGGAGTTTAGCTGTTTTGCACAATATGTAGTGTATAGTAAATAGTCACTGTATCTATATCTACCTCTCTTCACTTAATTTACCAGTTTAATACCTTTGACTTTGCTTCAAATGTAAGACTTCCAAATTAAGAGATTAAACGTTTTGTAATTTATGCTTTTTTTCCCCCAGTTTTATTTCTTACACCAGAGAGAAACTGAGGGAATACAGCTGCAATACATTTTTAAATTTTCTCTAAGGCTCTAAGATGTACATATAGTCAAAATAAAAGCAGAGATGTTAGTTTTAATTTACACAATTGAAGATCTTCTCAGCAAATCTGCTTAAATACAATCAGGATTTTATTATAAGAGGAACCTGAGCATCATAGTATTTTAATGTTTTTCAATCAAAATTATAAATGGCCCACTTGGACTTATTTATATTTTATAGCAAAGGATGCATTACAAAGATAATTTTACCAAGTGTTTTCTAGTGGAAATCTCTTAGTACTCTTGAAGTAAAAATAAGCTCATTTATAAATAACTTCTCAGCAAGATATGGCTTGTTGCAGGTCAGTAAGGAATTAGTGAGCTACAACAAACTCCTGCCTTGATGAAAAGTTACTTGTAAGTTAGTTTTGTTTTATTTCAAGTGTTTCAAGATACTTGCACTAGATTTTGGTCTGTTAAATAATATCTTTAGTGGTTTTGACTGATGCAGCTTAAGAAATGGGAACAAATAGTGTCTTTATGACAGGCTGCTAATAAGTAAGTGTCAAAAAAAGCAATTTAAAAAATCTGCTGAATTTGAAATGAGGAAATTTTTAATTTCCAATGATTTATGTGTCTTTACGAATAAAAGTGAACAAGGATAGAACTTAAAAAGCATCAGCCTTCAGAAAGACGAGCACTGTTTACTGAAGTAAATTTTTCTACTCACTGAAAGACGCTGGGTCCAAACACGGTGGCGAGGTTCTGGGCCGTCATGCGGTTTTCTTCGTGGTTTTTGTCCACCAGAGTCAGGAAGTTGCAGAGGTAGCGCAGGAGGTTGTGGTGAACATCTGGCAGCTGCTGCAGGAAGTTTCTAATCACCAACCAGGAAACATCACCTCCTGTGTCTGGAAAACCAAAAAACATCGTGAGAAAGACTAGTTGATCCTCAACCAAAGACTTAAATTGATGTTTGCTGATTTACTATTTATTTATGATTTATTTAATTTAAAACAGGAACAAAATACTGTATACATTAACCACAAGTGGAGAGATGCACTGTATGAGCTCTAAGTGCTAATTTCCACATGTAGTCACAGCTGATCAGTTTTTGAAAATATTAACCATCTAGATATTGATTTGACATGCAGTGGGCTATGTTTGTGCAATTGGAGAATACCCCACAACATGATACTACCACCACCATGCTTGATAACTTGTGAACTGTTGTTGAGTCTGGAAACGTGACTTTAGATTAAACATATTTCTTGTCCTTGTCCTTTTTCTTCTTCGACAGATGCTGATTTCAGTCAAAGATTCAGGTCCAGATCCAACCAGTTCTTGCCAGCCAGCATATTTCAGTTTGATCCCAAACACACGTAAAAACTGATGTTTAATCTCCATTTACGGTGACTTGGAGAAGCATTACAGCAAAGAGCCTGAAAATATGTTGAGACTCTTACTCAGGATAATTAATTAGGTCAGAGTTGGATAAACGGATATGACTGACGCAAATGTTGTGAATGGCTCTCTGCTTGTGTTCATGCATGCGTACCAATGTGGGTACATCTGTGTCAGTGTGCAGAGGGCCAGAGGGAAACAATGGCCTACAGTTGTAACTCTACAGATGAGTGAAGTTCAGACTCAGTGCAGGTTTGAGTGAATACTGTTTATTTTACGTTTCCACCTTCGTAAGTTAAGATGCTGAGGAGAAAAATGCACAGATTGTATCTAAAAACATCTTTTACATGAGTCTAAGTTTAATTAAGAAATAAAAATAATTTAGATAAATTAAATATGTGGGTAACTTATGAGCTGCAGTGTTTAGTTCATTAAAGTATACTGCTCTCTAGTGGCCAAGTTAAATACTACAAGCACTCAACATGCTAAGTCGAGTAAATCTCAGTCAGTTAAAATTCATGGAAATATTTATAAACGTTTGGGTGATATTCATCATTACACTTTCTTTGAAGTGCAATTTTTATAAATATAAAAATTTAGCCTTCTTGTCCCTATTAATGTCCGAGCTAGCTTTAAGCTACTAGCAGCAGAGCAGCTAGCAGAGCAGTTAGCCTCTAGCTATTTCAACAACACCTGTTTTAACTGATGAATTTTTCAGGTTGTACTTTCATGGTACCAGTGCAAAGCAGTGATTTATAAAATATAATTTATCTTTTAGCTGTTTCCTCAAAAGTCAGGATTTTTGAGTTCTGACTAAAGCATTTTAAAAAGGAAGTGAAGCGACCACTGAAGTCGGACCACTAGCTTAGAAAAGTCCCAGAGTTCAAAAGCTCATATGGCTGCTCCATGTAAAAATGTAGTTAAAGTAAAAAACAAACAAACAAACAAACAGATGTTATTAGAGTACATTGTGCTGTATATTTATCCGTTTAAAGGCAAAGAAATATTGTGTTGTAGGCTACAGCTAACAGTTGTTAGCATGGTCAGTCACGTTAACAGTTAGCACAGAAAACCCTAAAATTTAAATTAACGCCTGCTTTAAAAATGAATGAAAATTCATGGAAATATTTACAAACTAGCTATTGGTTTATATTCATCATAACACTTTCTTCATTTTTACCAGCTGCACGTCTGAGAAAGTGTATCAAAATCTAATCTTGTCATTCCTGTTAAGGTCCAAACTAACCTTAAGCTAATTATTTTAGTGCAGCTAGCTGCTAGTTATTTCATCAACACTTGTTTTTATTTAAAGCAAAATTAGGTTATGTATTTTTGCCTTTTGGAAATTCATTAGAGAAATAATTAATGGTGAGTGTTTTCAGTCATTCCGAGATCTAAGTTCTGATTTCTGAACATGGTTACTATTAGCAAAAATCAGCACTAATAAAGGCTAAAGTCTGAAAATTTTCTCTCTTAAGTTAAAGTGTTTAAAGAAAAATATGTTAGCATTAATATGATAAATAGTAGAAATAACAGAAGTGCAACTAAGTCTCCACTTGTTCTACCCAAGCTTTAATTTAGCATTAGCACAGTTAGCTCCTGGATATGTTTTGCTTAATTATAGAAAAAACTTGACAGTCCTGAAAAGTCCATGGAAAAGTGGGTATAAATGGATTTAATTTAATTTAATAAGTAAATGAAGTAGTTTTGAATTGATTGGAATTTGTTTGAGAAGTAGGGACCTCTAATCAAATTCTTCATTTTGACCCACTAACCTTGGCCTGGCTCTCATGCCACCAGATTTTTTTAACATGTCTGGAATATGTGTGGCAGACTGGAGATGACAGAAAAAAAAAATAAACAAAGAATTTATCAAAATCAACAACAAAAAAGCAGCCAAGATTTAAAAAGGTGAACTATAATAGAAGCAAGAAGTAGCAACAAAGAGGCCAAAACAGTTCCACAAAGTCCAACAGAGTACTAATACAGTTCTCTGATAAACCAAGCAGATATTTATGGCAGCCATAAAAGCAAAACAAACACTTCAGCCAAACTGTTCTCTCCTCTGCCTTCATTCGCATAAAATATAACCGCTTGGAGCTGGAGCTGGATGGGAGCAAACACTTTCTCTGCCAAAAAAACTTGCTTTAAATATTTAGGACTGCCAAGATTATCGCCCTGAGACCCATGACTGCTGAGATCAATAACTCAGATTTAACTCAGCGATGACCTGGTTGGCTCTGTTTGATGGAGAAGCTGCTTTCATCCATCTATGACCCAGATATTCATAATATTATTTATTACACTTCTGCAAAGTGTAAAAAATCTGCAAATACTGGCTGTAAAATCCTAAAGCTCCATCTACTTCTGCTGGCTGGATCACCCTGAGCGGATAAGATAAAGGTGGGAGTGGGAGTTAATGTTTTACCCTGATAGTGCTGTATGAGTTTCTGCTGCACCGTGGAGCCGACCAGGCCATCAGGCAGATCTCTGAGGTAGCGTTTGAGCAGGCTGGACACGGTGCACAGATCCGACTCCGAGAGCAGCTCCACCTCATCGCCGCCGCTCTCCAGTCGCAGCTTCAGGGTCTCCACAGCCCGAACGTTCCCGTTTACTCTGAACAAACCTTCCTGATGCAGCGCTGCAGAAAGGCAAAAGAAAACACTATTTAGTTGCAGTAAGACACCTAATCATGGAACTGGAGCCGTGCAATGTATTATTCAGTAGAACCAGGTACTGGGAGAAAACAAAATCCTCGAGATACTTTTTTTAATCATTTGTGAGATCAGTACAGAGGATGTAAGACTTTAAAGGGTCAGTGGGTCCAAATGGGAAAACTGATATTTACATACTGTAGAAAAAAAAACACATTTTTTCCCGTATGACATAAAATGATATACATTTTTTTCCAGAAACACCTGCTAAATGCCAGAAAAATCAGAAAAGGGTTTCTTCAAGATAGTAAAAAAATAAAATAAAAATCAAACCATTTTTAAAAACACAATGCGAATCCATTACTTTTGGAGTAATGGATTCTTCCTCTTTGAGTGGCCTTACAGTCCACATCAATATAAAACCGATTCACTGTGGACAACAAAACCTCTCACTTCAGACTCTGTTGATTTGGTTTTTGGATTCATCCACAGATTTGTGTCCAGATAACTCAGCTGTTGTGAATTAACCAACCAGAAGCCTCCAAAGCCATGACATCATCATCTGGGCTTTCCAAAGTATTTAAGGTATTGCAGAGATTGCGTTTCCATAAACTTTGAAATAAATATATATATATATAAACCTCTCTCCGGGTTCTCCGTCTTCCTCCCACAGTCCAAAAATCATGACTGTCAGGTTAACTGGTCTCTCTAAATTCTCCCTAGGTGTGAGTGTGTGTGTGTGTGTGAATGGTTGTGTGTCCTGTATGTCTCTGTGTTGCCCGGCGACAGACTGGCGACCTGTCCAGGGTGACCCCGCCTCTCGCCCAGATCATAGCTGGAGAGGAACCAGCAACCCTCCCGACCCCATTAGGGACAAAGGGTGAGCAGAAAATGGATGGATGGATGGATATATATAAAACATGTCTAAAAAATCTTTTTGTAAATCATCTGGACTTTTAAAAAATTAATTTGCTTTTCATAACCCCCAGATCTTATCGCAGATCATAAATTACTTTCTTCCAGTTGTTTTTGAGATTTAAGAGTGATTCATTTTGATACAAACTTCATGAACATTAATATAATTGAATAACTATGCCACACAAACCAGCAGGCTTTTCTGCTGTAAAACACTGTTATCTTTACAACTCTATTTTATGCTTGTCATGTTTTTTTAGATCTAATTTTGGAGGTTTGTTTGAATCTTTATCATTACCCAGATGATCCTGATCACAGCAAGGTGATAACTGGAATGTTTTTTTATGACTCATTCATGCCTCTGCCGACATCATATTCATGTTTTGATTTTAGTCAATGTTTAACTTAAATTGTTTTAACGCCAGTTAAAATTAAACTTGTGATAAAATAAACAAGTATGTGTGAGATTTTATGACATCAACAAAGATCTTAGAGGTTTTTCTCTTTCAAAGCAAATTTAATTGCTGCAGCTGGAGACAAAATATTGCAGTGTGAAGGACAGTCATCTATATCTCTTTGATAAACGCTAATGTTTATAATTTAAAATGAATAAATATTACGAAAAGCTTGTAAAAAGTTCTGTACTCCTGTAGTGACATCTAGTGGTTAAATTGATGCACTGCAGTATGTGAGAATTAAAAGGTTAAAGAAAGATTGCAAGTGATATTTTTTCAGATTTTCTTAAATGGTCAATGCAAATAAGGGTCAGTATAATTTTTTGTAGAAAACAAGACAAGAGGAAAACGATAAATTGGGCAAATGGAAATGATTGATCTCATTTTATCGTGCAATTATTGCTTCTTGCAACAGGCCTGTTCACACACTAATGGTTTGTTTTTTTGTAATGAACTGTTAAATTCAAAGGTGATTCTTGTTATTTCAAACCAAAACATTAATATAGTTGAATATGTTCCTGTTACCATGCTTGCTGAGATGCTCCACCATCCTCCGCACCAGTAGAGGCACTCCGTCCTCCACCAGGCCGCGCTCCCTCAGCTCCAGCAGGGACGTGCCGAACACCTTGGTGCTTTGGGCTGCCACAGCTCTGGATCTCAGCATGGGTATCTGGACCATCCTCTTCATATCTTCTCTGACCAGAATTGCACTCTGGTTGTGCTGCAGGGAGAGAGAAGGGCAGAAATCAGCCATCATGAGGCAGGCGTCAGCTCGGAGCTGCAGGATCATTGCAGGAAATGCAGCTTCTGTATTTAGAGCGTCATGCTCTGGGAGGTGAGGGAAAGCGTTGCAGGTTACCAGGTTACACCTTTGTTAAAGAGAGAGAGACACTCAAACACAAGGTTGCAGAAATTAGCATTTAAGATCATAGATTCATAACATAACAAAAGCCTTACCTGGTTACCTGCGGAGGCACACATTGTTACACTCACATGGTAAAACTCTGAGTTAAACTGTCTCCTGCTTCTATTAAATCTCTGCCAACTGCGTCACTTTTACTGCTGCATCGTTTTATCCGTCTTTGTTTATTCAGTTCTGCTTTCAGCTAAGACTTCCTGCTGTTCTGGATCCTGCAGAGTGGAAGGAAGTCTCAGTGCGGTTGTCATGGCTACAACTCCACCATATTGTAGGTCCATGGTTCAGCCATTCACACTGCAAGAACACAAAACCCTACCAACTAGTACTGGTCCACTTTCTACTGCAAATATCTTAGTGCACCTGAAATAATAATTTTGTTTATCGATGAAATGTTTTTATTTCACTTTCAGGGACAAAGTAAAAAATGTTCTCCTAAAATCTTTGCTGTGTTTAACCAATTCTAGTGGATGGTTGTACCCAGTTGTGTTTCTGAGTTAATGTTGCTAGATGTTTGTGACATGACTTCCTGTGAAATAACATAAAAACAGGTAAAAGATCAATTCTTTGTGTTGTTCTTAACATTTTCAGGTGAAGAATTTCGAAAAGTGTTCATCTGAAGCAGATTTTCATCATCCTTCAACTGCAGTCAAGAGCCACACAAAATTATTCAATATGCAGAAAAAGTTGCTACTTTAACTGAATAAATTAACAAATTGAAGTAATTCATTTAAGTTGGATCAACTATTCATTTTTTTCAGTGTTTTTTATTATTGCAAAACATAGCAGATGAGAATTGTAAATATTTTTGTGAAATATGAGATAATAGAAACTACACAGTTGCTGTTATAGTTTAAATATATGGACAGGACAAACAAAACAAAACAAAAAGACATCAAGAGATTCAAATTCAACAAGTTGATAAAATACAAATTATTCCCAAAATCCTATCTAATTATAAAGATAATTTCAGGTTTAAGATTTTTCTGAAACATTAGGGTTTTATGGAGCTTTTTTATTGGTTTCTATTCATTTTATTTCCTGTGTGGAGTAAAATGAAGTTTACCCCCCCACAGATTTCCAGTTAAGCTGATCAGAGACGAGAACATCATGACCAGATGCTCTAAGTCCATCTTTACTGCCATGACTTCATGTGGTGACCTCATACAGAGTGTTGATGAAACACCAGAGGTAAATGCAATCACTGCCTCCACATGCTTCATTAAGTATTCAATTATTCTATTGATTATTAATTGATTTGTCAGATGAAAAAATTGTCACATTCTGCAGATTTTTCATTAACCACTAAAGCTTATTTTATACAATAATAAATTATATAAAAATGCAAATAAACAAATAATTCAGTTCCTTTTTAAAATAAACATTTTAATGCCTAAAATGCAATAATACAGCATTCTGTTTGTGTTCGTCTCATTATTTGTAGCAAAGGATTCATCTGCAGCTAAAAAATACATTAATACAGTCTAGAGTTGATGTTTTGAATATTCTTTTGACAAACCCATTAATAATTGCAAAAGGTGTTGGACAGCAGATTTCTCTTTTCTGGAATTTAAAGCAGGTGAAGCTAAAACTTTGGCACCAGAGGAGTTCTGGGGAGCATATTGACAAAGAAGGTTTTTTTTTTATCTTAAATGCAAAATGTTTATGTTTTGTACAGTTTTGACCAAATCAGTGTTCTGTGTTATTCTTTCAGTAATTGGCCTTCTTTTACGCTCCAGTTAATAATTAAATTGTTTGTTATTAAATTAGTTTGGCAATCATGTCATCATTCGATTAATCAGGACTAATCCGATTAATCGTTCCATGTTCAGTCTACAGGAGGTCTAAGGTGATCTAGAACCAGAATCCAGATCAAACACATTCCTGACTGTTTCTCACTCTGTGGGAATGAAAGTGAAAGTGAACAGAGAAACGTAAAGCTCTCCTGATCCCAAGGTCTTGTCACAGGATCATTCTGTGGACTGAAAAAACTCTCCGCTCACAAAGATTGTGCTGTCGCTTAGCAATTCAACTTTCTGCCAGGCCTTTGGGAAGAAGCTGGCTGAGAACAAAAGATTTCAGGAAGCCATTTTCCTCTATTGTTTACAGAGACAGTCAGCTGTGACGCATCCTCTGTAATCCTCCCCACGTTTTGACAATCCTTTCACACTTCATGCACACAAAGACACAGTTCTGTGAAATTTCTTTTTAAACTGCCTCTCCACTTGGCTTACATATAGCAGAAAACATTGAGAAATATGTATTTAGTTGATTTTTCTTTCTGTATTGTTTCAATGCCTCTTGGAGATAAATCTTATACTGTTGAAAATCCAGTTTATTTGCCTTTAAATGGTAAAAAGAAAGCAGATTTTAGTATGTTTATTGCATCCATAAATAACTTGGCCAATTCTTTCTGCCAAAGCTGAACAGGTTTTGGTGGAGGCAGTGTCATGGTATGGGCCGGCATCTCCCTTAAAGCTGCAGTATGCAACTTGTAGAAAAATATTTCTTTAGCATATTTGTTGAAACTGTCTCTTCATTGTGACAGTATCAAACAGATCATTTGCCTTCTTCCAGCGCTGTCTAGAAACAACCAATCAGAGCCAGGAGGCGGTTCTTATTGCTGTTAATCACTACTCCATGTGGCAATGCTCATTCTTTCTCTCCCTCCACCTCTTGCTCTCTGCTACGCTGCAGGTAGCACAGCCTATCATGAATGCTAATGTTAGTTAGCATAGCTACCGATTATGGCGGATAACCAGTTTTCCTGCAACAGTGACTTGTTTCTCCGTCAATAGCACATTTAGTAGTGAGTACATGAGGATGATTGACAGCACTAAGACCTGCCTACTGAATCTGACTGGTTGTTTTTGGTTTGGAGTGGTGCATTTCTTCAGATGACAAAATTATCTCAGAAAAGAAAAACATTTTTTAATAAATTATCTGTCTCATATTATACCGTCTCAGCATGGTGACAGTTTTAACAAATATGTGAAAATATTTTTAAATAAAAGTTACAAAATGTGTTGCTGTCCCGCAGCAGTGTGTGACCAAGCTGGTGATCCGTGTTTGTTGTTTCATCAAACTTCGATCACGTAATCCAAAACATGGCATCCACTTCCCAGATAAAACCAATTCTGCAAAACAACCACTAACTTTGTAACTGATTAGACAAATAATCTAAAAATATTGATCTCATTATGACTGATTTAGACCAATTGATAGAAAGATTTCACATTTTTCTCAATCTAACGTGCTCTAATGTCAGAAACACTTTGAAAATACTCTTTATGTGTTTGTTTTAAAGAAAGGTTTCTTAAATCGCTGATGTGCTTTAAATAATCTGTTGAGTGGAGGGTAATCCAGTTTAAATTATCAGATTTTAACTGGATTATTTTAATTATTATTATCTTAATTGATGATGATGATGACTATTGTTATTATAATTACACATTTATTATTATTATTATTATTATTATTATTATTATTATTATTATTATTATTATTATTATTGTTATTATTATTATTATTATTAACAAATTGGCCATTAGTTTAAATATGCAGACAGGAGTTCCCAACTCATTTTCATTTTGGACCATGTAATGATTATGAATGTCCTAAAAGAGCTGGTTGAATATATTGATACCTATTACAGTTTTTATTGATTGCTTTGAGGAAGTTTTTATGAAAACTACTAATACCACTTTCCACTTATAATTTGGGGAAATGTCTTCGGAGTGAAATAATCTGTTAATGGAACTAGAACTTTATATCCATAGTAAGGAATTATTTACTTTAAATAAGCTCTTATATCTTGCTGAAAAGTTACTGGACCAAAAATACTTGGTAAGATTTTGTATTCCTGTAGTGAAAAACTGAAACATCTTGCTGGGAATCCTTAATTTCCTTTAAACCAAAGATTTCAGAACTGAGTTCGTGGACCAAACGTCTCGGCCGGATCATCTCGTCCTGTTTTCTGCTCTCTGATTCTCTGATTCATGAGGCGGACGACAGGCCCCGGCATGCGCCGCTCTCTTTGCCCTCCTCCTCCCCCTGCAGCTCCTTTTTTCCAGGCTCCCTCCAGTATGTGGGTGGCCACTGGGCCAACTGGCAGCAAAAGCTCCACAGACGTCAAAAACAGCTCGGAAAAAACTTACAGTTGGGCAGAAAAAAAGGAGGAAAAAGGACATTTTAAGCAAGTGACGTAATCAAGTGATGAAATAACAGAGATGAAAAGTCAGGAGTTTGTGAAAAGTGTATTTCTTTGTGTTTTACATGCACTGTTATTTAAGAAAATAAGTGCATTTGATCACTTGGTTTCCCTTTAAAAGATAAAGTTACTTTTACTTCCTGAAGAAAAGCAGGATTCAGAGCAGGAAACAAACATTTTTGGCATTTTTCCTCCCCAACAGCCACTCAGAGGAACACCGGCTCGTTATTTTTATCCTTAAACTATCGTTCACAAGTTGATTTACTCACACAGATGGTCATAGCTCCTGCCCCCATTCTTCCACCAAAAAAACTCCAGCAGAGGCTTAAAGATGAGGGGCAAAACTGCAGATTTCCTCCTCTTCCTCCTCCTCTGTCAGAGGAAAAACCCCAGACCTCTGCCCAGAGGTCCTCCTTTAGCCCTCAACATTTGAATGCTCCAAAAGCAGAAAGAAGATCCAGTTATGAAGAGTTTGTTGGTCAGTCAGTGCCGGTAGATTCAGCGCCGTTCAGCCCCATGAGGCACAGATTAGTCCCTCTTCCTCCCTTTTTATTCCCCTCTGCTCTCCATGCTGAAACCCGAGCCGAGCTCTCCCATTGGCTCACCGAGGCGCTCATGTGACTCGGGATAAAATCCCAAACATGAACAAGTCCTGCAGATTCTCTGCAAGGAAATGAGGCTGGGAAGATAGAGGATGATAACAGGGAGGAGAGGAAAGGAAGACTGGCCGCTGGGATAAAATCAATTCATTATTCAAATATTAGATTAAAAAAGAAACTACATTCAGAGGTTTTATTAGTAACTGGCAGCTGTAAATATTGATGTTTATGATTTTTAAAAACTTTTAAACAAAGTTTATAGATTTATAATTTGGAACTCGAGTAAAAATCCCAATTTTTTACATTTTTTAAAATGGTGACCATTTGTTACTGTTCAGCACACATTTTATTTTATGATATAATTTTATACAGCGATGAAGAAACCCATTCAAACAAAATCTGAGTATTGATTAGAAAAATGTTTGTTTTCTCACACCTGACAGATTTAAAGTTAAGATAATTTCATTCAACCAAGAATTGTATTATGGAGAAAATAATAGCAGGTAAAATAATACAAAAGTTAAAAGAAGTGACAGGTTTGAAAAAAGAAAAAAGGCTTTGGGATAAAACTTTTGTTTGGATTTGAATTGAATCACCATAGTAACTAGTGGCTCATCATTTTTGGGTTAATTGATTATTCTTTTCTGATTAATCCATCACCAGGTAAGTTTCCATCTTTTTAAAAGCAGTAAGATGACAAAAATGTGACTTTGCCCTCAAAGTATAACAAAAATATTGTAACATTTAAAAAAATTAAGTGGCACAACTAAACAGGAAATTGAAATATAAACTCAAATGTGCAAATATATTCAATTTTATTTGAACATAAATGTGATTGTAAACAAATACAAACATTATTAAATACTCTCTACTCTCACTTTTATGTAGTTAAGACAATAAAACACAACTCTGACAGCATTTCATCTTGATCTGTGCAGATTTCATATCGTTTTGTTATTTTCATAAATGAACTTCCGGATGCTGTTCTCGATCCAGTGGCTGAAGGCCGACACTCGGGTGAACACCGACGGTTTCTTGTCTTTGATGCAGCCCTGCGGTCCGAAGCTGACCACACCGTGCACCTCCCATTTCCCAGCGGTGGAGCAGGCAAACGGACCGCCGGAGTCACCCTGCAGGGCAGCAGAACAAACTTCTGATGCATGAGGACGTTCAGACGAGACGACGACTCGTTTCTGTGTCCTTGAATTTGGGGCGAACGGTTTATTAATAACCTGGGGGAGTGAAACCTGACTGAGGTTTTATTGACCTGTTTAGTGCTTTCTGTAGCTCTGAGACTCTAATTGTCGCATGTTCCTGCTCGCATGGTTGGTCATTACGACAAACAGATAATGCCAGAATGTTCTTTTTGTCCAATTATAGCTGCAATCTGGGCAGCGGCGATTTCTAATCAAGGTTGAGCGACCGCAAACAAAACAGCCGGCTGATTGTGGAATAAAAAGACGACCCAGCTACGTGACACTTATGTAACGTTGGAAGACTTTTAAAAAAGAAATCATCAGTTTTTCAAAGTGGGCTTCCTGGTTGGCCACAAGGGGGCGCTACTAAGGCCTCAGAAAGTTAAATGAAGAATTTTATATGATGCTAAAACTTGGAAATTTCAGTTTGAAAAGTTGAAAATTAGTTATAAAAAAATCAAATTTTACACTTAGAATTTGTGATAATAAATTTAAAAATTTAAAAATTTTAAACTTTGTCAAAAATTTGCTAAAAAACTCAGATATTGTGAAAAGAATTTTCTAGAAAAATATGTGAAATTTCTGCAGGATCAAAAATCTGAAAAATTAAACTTCTAACACTGAAAATTTCTGAAAGTAGAAAAATTTTAACTTCTGAAACTGAGAAATTTTAAGGTGTTTTTGTATAAAATTCCTGAGATTAATCTAAAAATTTCTAAGTTTTTCGAACATTTTTTTTTACTTTTCAAAGTCACAAATTTCCTTGTTTTTCTTCGAACAAGTTTCTCGGTAAAAATATATTAAAAGAAACTGTCCAGCAGTTCTAAAATCTCATGACTGACTAAGTCAGAAGTTATGAGGCAGAATTCAATAATTATTAAATAGTAAATAACAGGGGAAAAAAACACAATTAAAAGTTTCTTCACATGTTTTGCAGCATGTAAAGCATGCTACATTGTTTGTGGGTTTGCAAAGGGATTTCCCAGCAAGTAGCTAATGCTGCTTTGGGGACCAAGGCATGGAAAGGTTTGTGAACCCCTGGTCTAAACTGTCCTGGGTTTATTTTCAGAGTGTGTGGTTGTGTGCGAACCTGGCAGGCAGATTTCAGCTCGTCGGGGGATTCATAGCCGGCGCAGATCATGGAAGGCCGAACCGTGTCCCACCAGTACGAAGGTTTGCTGCAGGTCTGGAAGTCAACAACTGGAAGAGCTGCTTGGTTCAACGACTTAGCCACAACAGGGAACAAATTACCTGAGAAAACCAAAATGTTTCAGATGTTACAAGTTGTGAAATCTATCACCAGGGCTTGTTACTAATGTCTGTTCCAATATTTTGTACTGAAGTTGGAAAAACAACGTTATAGGCTGCTGCTCCCCCTGCATGGATAAACTACAAGACTCTTAAAACCCTCACACTGGAAAATAATAAAGTCTTACCAAGTATTTTTGGTCCATTTTCTAGTGCAAATGTCTTAGTACACTTGAAACAAGACAAAACTAACATACAAGTAATTTTTCAACAAGACACAGGAGCTTGTTTTAAGTCAAGTCCTTCATATTTAATGTGCTGGTTCCACTGGCCGATTATTTCACTTATAACTAGTAGAGGTGGGTGATATTGCCAGAAATTTTTATTAGAATATATTTTCTTAAATACCTCGACAACAATATCACAGATGATATTCCACATTTCTACTTTTTTGTTTTTGTGGCGTGAGTGGATTCTTTAATTTATTCATTTAACTTTTTTTTTTTATAAACAGTCGCTAGATTAAATATATCAATTACACAATACTTTTAGTGCACCAAAGAAACTACAAAATACATAAATATAAAAGATGTAAACTAATTTGGCTAACAAAAAAGTCTGAAATAAGCTGTCAAATAGAAATAAAAATACTTAAAACTGTTGTGGTTCAACAGAACATTTTAATAAAACCAAGAATCTTGTTTTAATATAAAAGGAAACTTTTTTATTAAAAATACTCAACACCAAAATATGTCTACCTTTCTCGTCTCCCCATCCTGTGACGAAGCACGGCGTCCCCGCCGGCATCACGGCTCCGGGCTTCGGCAGACAAACGGGGCTGATTTCCCTGGTCATGTTGACGGGCTCGCTCAGATGCACCAGGGCGATGTCATCGGTGATGTCAGAGGGATCCTGCTCATACACGAAGCCCTCGTGTCGGATTATCTCGTCCACCTGGAAGCACTTCTCCGCCGAGGGAACGTCCATGGAGGAGTTCATGTGGTGTTTTCCCAAACACATGCGGTGCAAGGAGGGTTTGTTCAGAGGGCTGAGGAGCACATAGGACATTAATATTTAATATGCTTCAATACTCTAACAGTTATCGATTAAACATGATTTAATAGAAAGCAGAGCAGGTAAATAGATTTTCAGAGTGCTTAGTGTCAAAAACAACTGCTTGAATGTCAAAGATGGAGCTGAGACAACTAAACAACCAACTTAAGCTAAAATGTGTTGATAATACAATAAAAAAGTTTATTTATTGTGAAAGATACTGACAACATAAAACAGTGAGCAGCAGTAAGGACCCATTCCTCGTGAATCAAAGAGCCTCCACAGTTGTGCAGGTATGGTATGGGAGGCAAGAGTGTCGCCTTCAGAAACAAGAAAACAAAACAACATTATTTTAAAATTAGAACATTTATTAATTTAATAATAAGAGGACACACCTACGTCAAAGTATTAGGGAAAGGCTAAAAGATTATTTAAAATTATAATAAGTCATAATATTAGAAGGAAAAATTTATAGTATTATGAGATAAAATCAAAATATAGAGTCAAAATATTAATTCAATTCAAAAATACTTTATTAACACCAAGGGGAAATTAAGTAATAAATAATAAATGAAAATAATAAAATTTTATAATAAACTAAAATTAAATAATAAATACCAGAATAAGTCAGAATAATATGAAAATAAAGTAATAATTTAATGTGAACTACAGGCAGCTACATTAAAATGTGTAATGTTGAGCATCTCTCAACGTTATTCTTTGTTGTTGATTTTGCAAATAAGGATAAACCTCATCTTCTAACACATCAGCATCAAATTATTATCAGCAGCTGGACTTTGAAATATTGTGCAAATGACTGAGGGACTTCAAAGAAGAACCAACGCTGCTGAACTTTGCTCTCATTAAAGGAACTTTTTCCTGTAATTTTTATTGTTAGTTTCTAGTGTTTTAGGTCCAGAAATTCTCAATTTAATAACTAGAAATGACAGGACTGCTGAATATAAACAGACTACTGTGTGAGTTTTTCTAAGCATTGGAGCAAAAATAATCATGGAAACAAAAGTGTAAATAGTCCTAAAAAGCTTTTTTTCTAATTACTTTATAACAGGAAGGCGGGAAAGCAGAAGGTTATTGCACCTGTATTGAGACCTGCCAAGGCCAGGAGTGCGGGATGGCCTCCTCCCCGTTGACAACACGCTGAGTCGTCGTTTTAGGTTTCACTGCTGGATTTCCACAATCTTCTGGCCAATCTGAGAGCAGAAAGTTTGAAACCTAAACTTTATGCTGTAATCCAGGACTAAGAATGTGTTTATATGTCATCAACAAACTCAATCAAAGAGCTTACACTGCAAAAACACAAAATCTTACCAAGAATTTGCATCTAAATTATAGTGCAAATATCTCTGTACTATCTTAATTAAACTGTCTTTGGAAAACAGTGTCTTCAGTCAGAGGCCTCTTCAAATGTGCTGTAATACAGACCGCTACAGCTAACAGCCAGCATCACTATCTACAATAACTCCTCGACAATTTGAATTAACAACATATCATTTCCTATTGGGATCAATAAAGTACTTTTGAATTTGAACTGTACATTTAAAATAAGATAACAGGAAAAAAAGTAAAAACATGCTGACATGGTGCTACTCTTCCATGAGGAAATGTTTGGGTGCTCTTCCCACCTCTGAAGATCAGGACTATAGAACAACATGTCATCTATTTGTCCCAGCATTAAGAAACCTCAGAGGAGAGTTAGCAGCAGCTAGTTTAGCTGGTTCCACTCACTGATAGTGATGTTGTCCCAGGGGTTTGGAGGAGGAGGAGGTAAAGTCGGAACAACAGTAGCATTAGTGGTCCAGTAACCTCGAAAACCTTTCTGCTGATCTGCACCATTACTCAAAAAGCGGATGACCGCCGTGTTGCTGGGGATGGTGATGGTGGTTGGTGGGGCGAAGCCGCAGAACCGACCTGGATGACAGAAAAAGAAAACAAGGTTACTAAAGAATTAACTGAACAAAGATTGAATCTGTGTGAGGGCAACAAACCAAGTGATGCCATGGTTTCTCCGTTAAAGATCTCCACGTAGTCCACACAGTTTCCAAACATGTTAACAGCTTGCAGCTCGAAGTCAGTGAACGCCACGTGAATGTTTTCTGCCGAGGGAACGTTGATGAGCCATGTGCAGACGCTCTGCGCGTTGTAGTCACTGGGCCAGTTTGGAGAGGTGATTTCCCCCTGGTTGCTGCTGAAACGTCCTCCACATGGAGCTGCAGCAGAATGAAACAACACGTCATGTGACAGCTGCATGTGTTGTGTCTCATTCCACCAGGTTTACATCCCGTCTCACCCTCTGTAGGGTCCACCGCCTTCCAGGTCACAGTGAAGCCAGAGTCGACCACCTTGCCGTTAGTGGAGAAGCTGATTTGAAGTTTATTTCCATCACTCACCAAATCTGCAGGGGGAACATGACTGCAGTAGATCCCTGTTGGAAACAAGAAGGAATTCTTCAGATAGCAGTTATGTTCTTAAATATTATTTTATCAATCAAATCAAAGCAGTTTTTATGTGTATGCTACCAAATTGCACCAATCACTCCCTTCACTTTTTCGCCAAAACTCGATCATTGAAATTCACACAAAATCAACAGATCCTCACACTTTTTTGTGCTAATGCATAATTGTGGATTTACTGCAAAATTTCCTCACAAATGGCAAAAACGATGGGGATTAAGTGATGCTACTTCACACCTGTAGATGGCAGTATTTCATGCTTCTACTACGCTGCTGCCTCAGCTTTACTTAATGTCAAGTGACGAGTAACAAAATGTGACATTTACTGTCATGCAGAAGCGCAAATATTGCAAAATGTCTCGTAAATATTTCTAAAGTGGCTCCACATAATCTCCACCCAAAAAATCTGAAAAACAATCATAATCTTGGTGGGACAGTATTATTATCTTTCTGCAAGGAGTTTGCATGTTCTCCCTGTGCATGGTGGGTTCTCTCCAGTTTCTCAAGCTTCCTCCCACAGTCCAAAAACATGACTGTCAGGTTAATTGGTCTCTCTAAATTCTCCCTAGGTGTGAGTGTGCGTGTGAGTGGTTGTGTGTCCTGTGTGTCTCTGTGTTGCCCTGCGACAGACTGGCGACCTGTCCAGGATGAACCCACCTCTCGCCCAGATCATAGCTGGAGAGGAACCAGCAACCCTCCCGACCCCATAAGGGACTAGGATGGTATAAAATGGATGGATGGATCTGCAGGTTTAAGTCAGACCTAAAACCTTCGACATTTGAGTCCAAGACGCATTTTTTTTTCACATGTTGTTATTCTTTTTATGTGCAAGAAGCTTTGTATGGTCCCTTAATAGATAAAATAATGTATTTCATTTTTTAGATCCTTATTTGTAACTCTAGTTTTACAATTCTATAAATTATGATTTACTTGAGACGTATTCATAAGAAATCACAAGTATTTGTTGTTTATCTAGTGGATTTATTCCTTTGGAGATTTTAATATTTTGCTCTTGCTTTGTTCTTTATGGGCAGGTTTTGTTTTGCAAGTCAGGAAACATTCGAGCAAGAAGAAGGAGGTCAAAAATGTCAATCTTTCGCAGGAGCAACACTTTGTCACCTGACTGACATGTTTTTGCTGAAAATAACAGGCTGTGGCAGACTTTCACACACCCAGACTTCCCAGATTGTCTGTGAGGCTGACTTTGTCGTTCATGCACAGCTGACTCTCCTCCAGGGAGAAACTGGCGAAGTGGAGGTGCACCAGTTTCCCTGCAGGCGCCTCGATGTTCCACTGGCAGCGGGCGTTGTTGCTGTAGGCGGCGGGGTAACTCATCGACGACACTGTGCCGCCTTCGCCGGACAAATACTTCGGCCCTCCACAACCTGATGCTGCACAGAAAAACCACAAGGTGAATAATGGGAGCACTCATGCTCTGGTTTTCTTGACAAAGTGGGTGATTTCAGGCAAATAGATTCATACTGTGCTCATTGTAGAGCTCCCTGCGGATGACATTTGAGATCCAAGGAAGGTAGGCTGAGGAGCGGGTGAACACGGAGGGCTTTTTGTTCATTATGCATCCAATAGGACCGAAGCTGGTGATACCATGAACCTCCCAGAGACCACCAGGTGCGTCTTGGCAAACCAGTGGACCCCCCGAGTCTCCCTGTCAAAGTTACAAACCCAAAATGAAACACATTCTTCACAGAGTGTCATTTTATTTCAGCTTCTGTGGCTTGTTTTACCTGACAGACAGACTTCAGCTCGTCAGGTAGTGTGTATCCGCAGCAGATCATGGAGGTCTTCACCTGGAACCACCAGTAATCCATTCGTTTACAGGTGTCATACGGGACAACAGGAAGGGCCACCTGGTTGAGCGTCTCTGAAGCTTTAGCATTCATGAAATCACCTGATTAAACACATAAAGCATTTTGATGATCAGGAGGAATATTTCATTTTCTGTCCAGCAGGTGGCATAAAACCTTTGAGACACAGACTGGAGGATCAGTGTTGCCAGATTGGGCTGGTTTCCACTCAATTGAAATGAACAGCTAAAGTGTGGTATTAATATTTGGGCTGCTTTTCAAAACATTTGGCTGGTTTTTAGGAAATGTTGACAGGGAAAATATTTCTTATTGTGTGAAAGGAAAGCAAAACAATTTAAAAAAACCAAACAAACAATGTTCTTGCGCTCATTTTATTAGTTCCTGTATTCTGAAATATCATATGAAGTATTTTTGGTGTAGTTTCTACTGCAAATATCTTAGTACACTTGAAATAAGATAAATCTAACCACAAAAGAAAAAATCAGCAAGAAAAAGGATTTTGTTTTAAGTCAATAATACCTTAATATTGATGAAAAATAATTAGTTCCACTGGCAGACTGTTTTTCTTCCTGGGACTTTTTTAAAATCAAAAGTAAGTAATTATTGACTTAAACTAGTTCCTCTTTTTTCTGAAAAGTTACTCATGCTTTATTTCAAATGCACAGGAAACTAGACCAAAAATACCAAAGATTTTGTGTTTTTGCAGTGTAGAACCTGTCCAATGTGACATCAACAATGATTAATTGTCGTTGGTTGATTAAGTGTCGTAGTAGTGGTGTATCATAGAAATCCCAATGATATAAAAACTAAAAGTCTCATGGCATCTGGTTCTGGTCAGCCAACCAAAATAATGTGAATTTAGGTTAGAGGCTGAGATTTGGGCTGTATTTTTTTTTGTGTTTTTTGATCTGGGGACCCAGAGGATCAAGCGGCAGTTTGATACTCTACACTGGTTTGAAAATGGAAAAATGACCGACTAGCTTTGCTGAACATGAAGAAGAAACAGCACCTGTCTCGTCCCCCCAGCCTGTGGCGTAGCACTTCTTTCCTTCAGGAAGGATTTCCTCCTCAGAGGGAAGGCAAGCGAAGGAAATCTGATCTGTGGGAGCGGCGTCCTCAACCAGCCTCACCAGCGCAATGTCAAACTCCACAGTGGGAACTGTGGGATACTGGAAGCCCTCGTGGCGATAGATGCCAGAGATGCTGATGCAACGTTCACTTGGCTCTGCGGTGGTCAGGTTGTGTTTGCCGAGGCACATACGCCAGCGCTGCAGCTCATCTGCATATCTGGGGGATGAATTAAATGAGGGTTAGACTTTATTTTATTAAGCTATAGAGCCTGGCAAAAGTTTTCACATCTCTTGAACTTTTTTACAGGTTAATGAAAAAGCTGTATTTCAAGAGTTAAATAACTTCTTAACTATGACCAGTCAGAGCGATTTCTGTGCTCAGTACAGTAGCTCCAGTCAAAGTGTTCAATGTGTACACTGCAAAAACACAAAATCTCACCAAGTTTTTTTGGTCTCGATTCTAGTGCAAATATCTTAACGCACTTGAAATAAATCAATAATAGCTCATAAGTAACTTTTCAGCAAGATATAGGAACTTGCTTTAAGGCAATAATTCATAAATATTGATGAAAAAGTATTAGTTCCACTGGCACATTATTTCACTGATAACACGGGAAAAATGTTTTGTTATAAGTAAAATAATCTTCCAAGTCATTTTTCATCAATATTAAGGATTTATTGACTTAAAACAAGCTCCTATATCTTCTGAAGTATAAAAAGTTACTTCTCAGTTAATTTTTGTCTTATTTCAAGTGCACTAAAAACTAAACCACAAATACTTGGTTGGATTTTATGTTTTTGCAGTGTATGAACTGGAGAACAACCACAGCGTTTGTACAGTTTGTGTACAGTGCACCATGTGACCGAGTTGGGTTGGACTTTCTGGTACAGTTCTTGATGGTTATGGCAAATTAATGTAATTATTTCATGAAGAAGGAACTTTCAGGGTGATAAAATGGCTTTTTGTCAAGTTCACTTTGCATTTAGGAGATTATTTTTTCTTGTATTTACCTTATGAAGCAGTGGGCCGCTGTTAGCACCCAGTTTTTATGAATCAAAGTCCCACCACAGGTGTGAAAAAACTTGGGCTCAGGCTGACTGGCAGGCCAGACCTGAAAGAAACACACAAAAAAACAAGCAGAGAGATGAAAACTGCATCAGTCTGTAAACCGTAGCTGCTCCTGTAAACTCTGATGCGTTTTTTGTGAACATTCCCACCTGCATGGACACCTGCCAGGGCCAGGAGTGTGCTACAGCTTCCTCTCCATTCACAATGCGTGACACAACAGAAGGAGGAACGGCCGGTTTCCCACACCTTTCGGGCCAATCTACAAGAGATGTTTGTGTTTGAGTACAGGCAGAATAACAAGCAGAAATCTGCTGCCCACAGATGAACCTCTGTTTTGCACTGATACATATTTGCCAAAATTATTTTTGCAGAGACACACGGCTGACGTTGCCGCTTCAAAACACACGGCTCCACTACAACTTGCTGGGGAAAGATAATTTCTGTCAAAATGCAAATTAAAATTGTACATTCATTTTGTTTGCCCAGACAGCAAATTATTTTTTCTGCTCCTTTCTGTAACCTTGCTAATAAGGAAACTGTCTGAGCTTGGCAGGAAAATGAAATCCTATAAAAACAGCGCTGTCCATCTATCAAACTCTGTTTAAGAAATTGCTTTGTCAGTGGCTGCAGCCACCTGGGGCTCCTCTCTGGATGAAGAATGGAAATAAGGTGACAACCAGCAAAGGAAGGGAAGTGAAGCAGCAGGTCACCTCACACTGTGTTCTCAGCATCCAAAACAACCGTGTTTGACCGTTCATCTAGGAGGTGAGGGACTCGGCGTTCGCCCAAACACATTCCTGCTGTACTAAACTGGACCTCATGTTGAGTATAGAAACTTGCAACTGGACATCAGAGATACCAAGACTAAGCAAACATCAGTAGAAGGAATGATTAACGCTAATAATAAATCCTATACATTGATTCCTCTTTTGGAGGTTTTTGTGGTTAGAAAAATGGCCTGAAGTAAACTGGACCTAAATTATATATCACAGTTAAATAAGTTATAAACTACTGTTACAGAAATGTAAAGGTTATGCTTCACAATATTCTGGGTACTTTTCCAGACTAAGAAGTTATTTTTCCTTTCACTTATAGGTTACTTTCCTACAAAGTTACAGTTCTGATCAGCCATCCATTTTCTAACACTCTTGTCCCTACTGGGGTTTGGGAGGGGTGATGATGTCTATCTCCAGCAAACGTCAGGTGAGAGGCGGGGTCACCCTGGACAGGTCACCAGTCTGTCGCAGGGGAACACAGAGATACACAGGACACACAACCATTCACACACACACACACACACACACACACACACACACACACACACACACACACCCACGCACACACACACACACACCTAGGATGAATTTAGAGAGACCAATTAACCTAACAGTCATGCTTTTGGACTGTGTACAGACTGGACCGGAGTACCTGGAGAGAACCCACGCATGAACATGCAAACTCCCTGCACTAAGACCCCAGGCCAGGAATCGAACCCAGGACCTTTCTGCTGCAAGCTCTACCAACTGCGCCACTGTGCAGCCCAGTTCTGATCAGTGTAGCTTTATTCTTTCCTCTTTAATATAGTTAATGGCTTTATGCTGACACTGATAGTCTACCTATGGGGATGCCGTCCCAGGGGTTTTTTTCAGCAGGTGGCTCAGTGGGAGCAGGGACACTGGGATCTGTAGTCCAGTAGGCTCTGAAACCTTTAGCCTCAGTAAACATGTCTGCGTGAAAACGGATCAGCAGCCTGTTGCCTTTGGTTTGGATGCTGTTGGGCAGGTTTGTTCCACATAAAGGTCCTAAATGAAACCAAAAATAGTTAGTTTGTAGAAAGTAAAAACATAGAGGCTGTGTAACTGAATTATTAGTGATTACGATAGGGGGGAAAATGACCCTTACTTACCATGTTTTTGATTCAGTGCGCTAGTCAAGCCACTGATGTCAAACAGCATCACATTGTCGTAGCACTTAGATGTGATAAAGTCTTTGGCTTCCAGGTCAAAATGAGTGAATGTCAAAGTGATTTTCTTCCCTAAAGGCACAGCAATGTTCCACATGCACTCCGTGTTGGCCTTGTAGTTCATCGGCCAGTTCTGGGATTTGATAACACCAGTTTCCTCTTTCGAGGAAAAGCCACATCCCTGGATGTCTAAAAAGCAGAAACAAATAACATGAAGTTGGATGGTATGACACATGAAGGAAAGAGTAAGTATTTAAACAAGGCATTGTACACTTATCTACAAGTCTACTGCAGGAAATACATTTTTCAAGCAAACCGAATGAGAACAAGAATTTTGCACTTTGGTTCAACAAATTGTACAAAATGAAAATATCTCACTCTGCAAAAGCAGTTGCAATGCTACAGAAGCTGAGAGGAGTCATGCACAGAAATAAATTTTTATCTGTGTTTGAGGGTAAGGTATTTATCTTATCTAAAGACAAAACTGTTTTTCTCAAGATGAAGACTGCTACAATCAGTTATTACATGATCAAAATCAGGAGACAACTGTTGAGAATCAGGGAATCTTAAACAGCATAACTAAGCAAATATAATCTGGGAACTGAAAAATCCTACAGTAAACCATTACTTAAATAAAACAACATAAAAAACATACAATGTTATTTAGTTCTATTTTGTTTAGATAATGATTTCAGGACTTGTTTTCCTACTTTTTCACAGTTCTGTTGCTTTTTCTTTCACAACACCATTTCTTCACCATCTGGCTTCTTCAGGAAGCCCCTTAAAGATGCCACTAAATTGCGAGCAGTAACTTTAATCACATTTTCAAATTTACTGATATTTGTGGAACAGTGGAGAAAAAAAAACATTTCCAATAATGTCAGTTTTGTTTTTTAATATTAATTTAAATTTATGAAGACAACAATAAACCACAGATTTTTATCATATGAATTTTTATAATCGATTAAAAAGTACAATAAAGCCCCTCTTAGTGGACCTTCCAATTCATTTGTTTGTTTATTTAAGCTACGAGGCAGAATCAGTCAGAAAACAGGCATTAATGCTCAGCAGTGTAAAGAATGTGAACTGTGCTTAAATATTAAAGTCAAGGTATCTCTCCTGTGTTTGCGTGGATTAGGTGTTCCAGAGAAACATACAGTTCTACCTCTCCGCAATAAGTGGGGTTTTATATCTTATATGATGATAATCATTGTGATAAAAGATTAAAAGGTTTTTTCTGGCTCTTGAGTCCTTTTCTGTACTTTGACCCATGTTTCCCCAGAGTTCAGGCAGCTGCAGCAGCAGCCGAGAATCTGGCACAGTGATGTGTTTATAACTGGTTAACGAGACGTTGAGGTGCTTCAACAACTTCCCCCCTGAGCTGTGAAGGTGTTTCTAACATGCTACCTGCGATATCTTCAAGATACACCGCCTCAAACTCTGCAGAGAATCCTCGATCCGTGAGGCGACTGTCCGACTGGAAGTTGACAGAGATTGTGTTACTGGCGCTGACCACCAGTGGGGGCAGGATGTAGCCGCAGTGTGTACCTGAGAATGAAGCAGAGGAGCAGGGATAAAACAGGTTCATGTGGTGGATCGAAGGTCCTTTGAGCAGATAAGATTCGAAACTGTGAACAGGATAAGTGAACAATGTGTAGATAACAGATGATCTGGGTGCTGATTTAGATAATGTACCTTATTGCACATGTTGTGCTACGTGTGCATGCTGTTGATGGAGTATGCACTCTATTTTGTGATGACTGAAATCCTAACCTATTAAAAATTTATATTGAACAATGAAACAATAGACTTAATTTTATGTTATGTAGAATTAAGAATTTTGTTTTTAAAGAGAACCTGTCTGACAACATGAAGTAGAAAAAATATATCAAAAAACATCATATCATGCTTGAACCAAAGGAGGTTAAAGAATAAGCAAGAAAAATTACATTGACCATATAATTGTGAAAGCTTGTTGGTCAGATGAGATTGTTGTAAATATGCTACATAAGTAATCTTTGAAGTAAAAGCTTTTCTTTTTATGTCATTTGAAAACTTTATTTTGTATTTACTCATCAGATGATGATTCGAAAATGACAATAGAGCAAAACCAGAAAAAAACTGTCAGGTGGCATGGGCTTCTCCACAGCACACGGCTTTGCCATCTGGACAGAAAAATGCTAACTACCAACCAGCTGGCTCATCCAGCTGCATTAAACACTTTGAGCCCCTCATTACAAAAACACAGGAATCTCTTATTTCTATCTGTTCTCTCAGCTATAAAAAATCCTGATATCTAAAAGGAGAAGACAAGAAAACTTGAGGAAGGTTTTTTTAGTGTGTGCAGGTCAGCAAGCAGGTCTGCATAGAAACATAACCAGTAAAACAGCTTTCCTGAAGCTACAGAAGCCTGTAAGAACAGCAAAGATATACGAGGTTCCTATTGGATCATTACTGCATGAACAACTGTCTTCCAGTTGGCAACGAGTTATTTAACCGCAATTTTTACAATAAGTAGCTCTGCATCAATTGCAACACTGGATGGAAATGAATTTGATAACATTGCAGAAGCTTATTGAAACAATGTTACAGCAAATGTGTGATCAAATAGGGAGTCCAAGAAAATATTAGTATTTAGTGATATGTTTTTTGTTGATGTATGCCTAACATTGTCAGCCTGAAATAAAAATATGCACGCAATTGTGGTTTTTGCAAGAATGGTGCCTTGGGCAAGCCCCTCCTTTTACCGAACACCAACCAATTAAAATGTGTTTTTTTGGTTTTTTTATTTGTTTTTTTTGCAGCAGAAAGCAAGTAATGTATTCTCCCAGTACACAACAGCAACAAAGGAAAATTGACAGAAAAGATACATTTTATTTTTTGGGTTCCCCACTCCTTTCTGATGCCGCCCTGGGCAACTGCCTACACACCCCACATTAAAAAGTGCCACTCTATTTTCAGAAAATGAAAACTGCATTTTCAGAAAATGTTTTATTGTGTCAAACTAAACATGCCTGAAGATTGTTAGTTTTCCAGGCTTTTATACTCAAGAAGGTCAAAAGGAAGCCATTTTATAGAAATATTGCTCTCATTAATTCCTTTGAAACTTGTGAAATGAGGTGACAGCCGGCCAAGTGACCAGCTGTCACCTCATGGGAAATTTGTGCATGTAAAATTTTGATTTTGTACACAATGACTAGCAACGCAATACGACAAAGTTGAAAATTTTCAAACTATTGTAGCTCTCTGCTGTGGCAGAAAACTTTCACTTTTTGTTGTTGTTTGTTGCTCCCTGTGTGTCGAGTTCATAACGCACTAATTTAAACATAAAATATAACAATCTCCAAACAGTGAAGACAAAGAAGAATGAGATAAATCACTACCTCAGTGTAAAACAACATTTTGTGTTTTTATTTCTTTCATTTGGAGTTTTCCAGAAACAGGTGTTGTTTTGTCTTATTTTCGCTTCGACACATAAGCACATGCTCCCTCAGCTAAAAAAACACTGTCGTCGCCTAATTCAGAGAAATGCACAGTGAGAGTGTGCCTGGGCCTCAGTGCTTCAGTCCTCCAACACTCAGCAAGAGATAAAGCTGTCTCAGCCTCACTGCAGCCAATGAAGTGAATAATGAGAGGTAATTTATAACGGTGCGGCTCTTTGCAAGGCAGATCTTAATCAACAGTTTTACAGCAGGAAAAGCAGCAATTTAGCAATTTAGTGGTAACAGAAAGGTTGGAAGAAGATGTGCCAAACACACACTTAGGGTGTATATTAACAGATGCACATCAGTGTCTTTCATGTGACAGGAGTCTAACAGCAAACTAATATGTAGGTGCAGAATGTTCTTTAAAAGTTCACACTGCAAAAATACAAAATGTTACCAAGTATTTTTCTTCTAGTTTCTAATGCAAATATCTTAGTACACTTGAAGTATTACAAAACTAACGTACAAGTAACATTTTCAGCAAAATACAGGAGCGCATTTTAAGTCAATAATTCCTTAATATTCATGAATATGTCCTAGGTGTGAAACAATGTGAGCTTTTCCCAAAATAGATAAATAATAATATAGGTAAAATGTTTTGTTCCACTGGATTAATCTAACACTATAAAATATCTAGACCTAAGATAATAGATAATAACATAATTAAACTAGAGCAACAATGAATAGCTAGACACAAGAAATAAGCATAACTAGGAAGACTGAACTAAAACAGAAAACAGTCTGATCTGATTAAAGAAAGAGACTAAGGAGCACAGAATAATGAAAAGACCAAACAACCCAATAATCCTAACACTCACCCAGGATGCTGTAGTTGTCTGAGATGATCAGCTTGTCGTCTTTGCACTGTCCGGTCTCCCCAGTGATCGCCAAGTCTGTGATCTGCAGTTTAACCAGGAACCCTTTGGACACTGATATCTTCCAGGAGTTATTGGAATGAGCCGGGTATGAATTTGGGAAACCTGCAGACTGGATAACTCCTTTCCGTCCTTCAATGATTACTGGCCCCCCACTGCCTGCAGTGCACACACACAACACATGAACCTCATTAAGTACAATGTTGTTTTTTTCACTTTGATTTCTATTAATTAGGATATTTATTTTTCTTTGATTCACAGTTGAGGACTGGCTTGCTTCGAAACAGCTGCAGCATGAAGTGATTCACTGTACTGTACTTTAATTGGCCCCTGGAGAAAACTGATCTGTCTTATGTGGTCGCTATGACATGATTCAAGCTGGGTTTTACTTAGAAAGGCTCTCATGAAGCATCACAGTCACGTATGGTGCAGCAAAACATGATCTAGTTGGGAAACACAGTGCAGATTATGATTAATCATATTAATTATGATAATAAAAGTAGCAGTAGAAGCCACTGCCACCTTGATGTGGTCAGAATTAGTTCTTGTTTCGTTTCCCCATAAATGAAAATCCAGTTTTAATGCCGCTTTGATCGGCTTTACTATTTTTCTGAATTAAGTTATTGATGAAGCAATTGCTTCCTTTAACCTTACATGTATTTGTTAGTTTCTTTTCTCATGGTAAGTCCTCTTGCCTCAGTGTGGATTGGTGTTTTTAACTGTCTGAAATCACATTTATGCCATTACCTGCATTGGTAGCTTGTTCTTCTGTTTCTCAGAAAAAGTACTCCTGGTTCAGTGTTGTTCCTGTTTAACTGAGTCTCTCTTCTGGGAAAAAGCACCAATAGAACTATTGCTTTAGCTTCCTATGTAAGGTATTCCTTCTTCAAGGCCTCTGTGTTTGGCAGTGTTTCTTTGATGGAACAAAACATTGATTGAGCTATTTTTGCCATTATTCATACATGCACTTTGGTTTATCCTGCTTCACTGTGTCTAATCTCAGCAACTATTGCTGAGATTTTGGCACCTTTTTCTGTCTTTTCCCATAGAAAGACTTCCCCTTTTCAGTTCCCCTATGTTTGGCAGTGTCTCTTTAATGGAAGAAAATCTTTGAGCTATTTTTGCCATTATCCATGTAAACACGTTGTTTTCTTTCCTATAGAAAGTACTCTTGACGCAGTGTTTCTTCTGTTTAGCTGTGTCTCTATTCTGGGTAAAATCTCTGAACTATTGCTGCTATCAACTTTTTAAAGTTTATTTTGTATTTTGCTGTTGAAAATATTTATTTTTTTATGTTTGGCAGTGTTTCTATTTTGAGCTAATTTTTGTTATGTGTACACATTGTTTTACGCATAGCTTAGAGGTTCTGTGTGATTTCTCACATGCTTACATTTTTATGAAATTTTGCAAATAGGATACTAAAATGAATTGAATTGAACTTTTTAACTTTATGTTTATTCAACTCAGCTCATTATGAAAAGTATTTATTTTTTTCTTCCCCAAAAGAAACACCTTCAAACATTGAAGCAGGACTACTTTCTACTGGAAAAGCCAAAAAAGTTGCTGAAAAAGAGAAACAAGGTGCCTACAAAGTTAACGCAAATATTGTGATACAGCTAAAAAAAAAAGGCACAAACAAAACAAAAGCACTTACTTAGGAGTACTTTCCATGGGAATAGAAACAATTATTTGTCTATAAAGTGCATGTAAAATCCACATTCAGAAACCAAACATCAAACTATCTCAAGCTATAAAAGCTTTTATTCACTGGATTCATAGTCTGCCTTCTGTAATTATTCCTGCTTCAAGCATAAAAAGCGATGCGTAATTCTCAGCTGTTATTCTAAGATAGTCTCAGTCGGTTTAACTTCGAAACCTCATCATCTTTTATGAAGCGTGCCGCAGCATCTGTTAAGAGTAAAACTATTTCTAGCAACAACAAAAAAAATGCACCAGTCAGAAATGGCACATCAGAAACTTATCAGAAGAGAGAATGCCAAAAAGAGAAAATGAAAATATAAAAGTTAGACTGACAGTGACATCTGCAAAGAGAAACCTTGTCAATGCAACTCAGAGTTATGCAGAGCTCAGCTGTCCCAGCTCTGAGCAGGTTTCCCCTGCTCCTCCTGTCATTTAAAATGTAATAAGTCTTCAAATTTCCTCCACCAAAAAGATGAAAACTAAAGTTTCTACTTCATACTAGACCTGCAGGGATGAAAAAAGCTCCTTTTCCTGCTCATTAGTTAGTTGCCAAACTTTAGAGATTCCAGACCAGAAAATGACCAGAAACCCGTGACTCTGACTACCGATGGAGATTTTCTCTAATTCACACACAGATCTATAGGTAAATTCATCATTTGATAACAAGCAGTGCTGGAGAAAATTAAACCCTTTTAGCTCATATTTGATTATCATGATTGACTACAGCTGGTTATCTCTCTTTGCTGGGTCAAAAATGTTTTATCTTATAATAGCACAATCTAAGCAATAATTAGACCAGAGATCTCAGTGAAAATATAATGAGGATTGTAGATTTATACCAGCTGGGAAAATCGTTTCACCACATAATCACAAATTATTCAAACCACTTTGAATAATTTACAAAGTTATGGTAGAAATTCAGGATTCTCCCTCTCAGATGAAATTAACCTGCTGGAGAAGCGAACCAGAAACCACCAAAAGTTCAAGAGGCTCCCAGAAGCTTGATGGTAGCAGCATTATCCTGTGGGACTGTGTCACTGCCAGTGATGCTAATGCATTGCAGATCATGGATTAAATAACAAAAAAATTAGCAGTACATCAAAATATTTTAACCTCACCTAAAACTGACATTTTGATGGTTTGAGTGATTAAATATCATTGGAGGAATCAACTTTTACTGACCAAGTCAAAAAATTTGATTTTAGTTTCACACACTCACAGCAAAAAGATGTTAACTATACAACTCTAGGTATAATTTTGATCCAGTTTGTAAGAAAATCCACATTGACTTTAAAGCTTGAACCTAATTCTTGATTTTAAAATTCATTTGAACTTTCCTGTAATGAGTTTATATCTATATTCAGCCTTGAGTCGACAGGATTCCAACGAAACAACGTTTTTATCAAAAACAGGAGGAATGAAAAGAGTGACCCAGATTTGGAGAGAAAACTCACCGGACGTTGTGGGAGGTGGAGTAGTTTTGGTGGTGGTGGTGGACGGAGCCTTGGTTGTGGTGGGAGTGATAACTGGTGGAAGACTGGACTTTGTGTAGGTCGCCTGGAATCCTTTAGAGGTCAAGCTGTTGTCAGATTTAAAGCGGACAACCATTGTGTTGCGACTGGACTCCACTGGCTTCGGCACAGTCCCCCCACAAAATTTACCTGAGGGTAAAACTTTGTGTTAAATTCACAGAAATTTGTAATTTCATTGGGTTTAAAGTTGACTCTAAGTTCAACCACATTAAACTTTAAAAACTCTTTTGAATGAATAAGATTGGTGTATTCTACGGGTACTTTATTGCTGCTGTTCCTGTTTCTCCCAAGGGATGCACTGATCCATTTTTTTTCGCTTTCGATACCAATAACAATATCTAAGGTTTAGTTTACTTTCCCTTTGTGATCAATAAAGTATTTTTGAATTTAAATTGAATTTTTAGTATCAGCTGATAACCATCGGATACAGAAAAATCGTACTGAATTGACTCCAAACATTTATTCTTTTAAACAGAGGCAAAATGTTCTGAATTTAATAACTGCACCAGAACAACACACTAAAATACACCACTAGCTTCACAAGCTTGGTCAAACATTTAAAAACAACCTTAATCTGTTCAGGTTTGGAGCATAACGGCCAATGTAAAATAAATATTAAAGAAACTGATAAACAATATCAGTTCATGTTCAAACATGTAAAATAAACCACAACAAACCTTTCAAATTCTGAAATGGTTCAGAAAGTCCAATTAGAAATTCTAAATATAATGTAAAATAAATAATAACACATGATGCCACTCAGACCACAAAGCATAGAATTAGTCTGAATAGATCTGCCCTTCTGGATCGGGCTCGATGTCACTGATCTAGAATTTTTTTCAATATCCGAACTGATACAGATATTAATATCAGATCAGTGCTTCTCTATTTGCTCACTGACTTACCAACCAAAGCAGATCCGGCCTTGTGGCCGTCATAAATCTGAACAAAGTCTCCACAGACATCTGGGACGAGGTCAAAGGTGGTGAACGTCAGTCGGACCCGCTCTCCCTCAGGCACTGTAATTCTCCACTGATCCAAACAAAAAAACAAGCAAACACACATATTCATCGATAATAATACGCTGGGAAATAAACTGTGAGCTGAAACTGCAGAGTTAAAAATAGGTTTAAAAATTCTGCTAAATAATTAATGTAGAAAACGGATATGGGCGTCATGTTCTTTTTTGATGGCATGGCAACAACATGAGCAGCGTTTTCGACATACTGTAGCTCATACATAATTCCTTTAGAGAATCCACGTCTGCTCAGACAGACGGTGATCCGTCAAGCTGCTGCAACACCACACGACTTGGATCCCGACTGGCTCTGATTTACTTTAATTAGATTCACACATTCATTCTAAAAGGACTAGACATACGGACGTTTGAGGATGTGGAGCATGCTCTCATGATAAGGGTGTATTGTTTTTAATATGCAGGACCTTTATATCTTTTAGCTGACCTACTGATTGAAAAACTCTGGATTTAAAGGGGACCTAATAAGTATTTTGCACATTTATGCACTTCCATTTGAGTCTCAACTGCTTCTAAAAAAAGAGCTTGGAGGAAAAAAAAATCAATCCAGGTGGTTTTTGGTAATAAGTTAATGTTTTTGTGGTGTCTGGAAAATTTGCCGTTTCAAAAACCTCAGGAATGTAACATCAAAAATTAACAAACACTGCCTGTTTCTTAGCAACCCAAGCAGAGTTCCAGCAGTCTGGTCAGCTGGTTGTATCTCTGTATGCACTGTACAATGGCTGCTGGAAAGGACAAGAGTTTGTTGTTGGCTTACTATTCAGAAACCACTTGTTGCATTCTTGTTGGTTCTGCTGGAGCCTCTACCTCTGCTTTACAAAGATGCACGGTTGTATAATTGCACATCTGTTTGTAGCCATTTTAATGTGCGAGTGTAAACGTTGAGTTGGGGGACGTGACCAGCAGCAACCTATTTGGTTTTAAAGTGAAAAGACACCCTACAGCAGCTCAGGCTGACAGGTTTAAAATCTCATGATCTAAGAAGGATTTTGTGCAGAATAAAAAATGCCATGTACATGTTTTGTAAACCCCATAGACCAATCCTCCCCCGTTCAAGAAAACATAATAGGTCAACTTTAAATATTTGTTGTTTTTCAGTGTCGCATTACATATATACTGTAAATGTACATCATCAAATGACGTCCTGGAGAGCTTCATAAAAAAGCATGTCTGTATTCAGTGTGAGCCGTGGCTGTGCGCTGAGTGTGTTTGTACCTGGTACAGCGCTCCGTTTGGATAGTTCTGCCCCGGGAAGCCCGGAGTCATCAGATTCCCCTGATCACCTTGGAGGAAACCGCCGGCTCCGGCTATTTCTGGCAACAGGAATGAAGGACGCTTGAGCTGCGCTGACAACTCAAGGACACCCTCAGTGCGAACTCCTAATGCAGTTCCCCACCCTTTTATTCATTTGGCCGTAATGACCCCAGTTTTCACCCCACACTTTGTCACTCAGCAGCCTCCAGACCGTAAGAGCCTCTGGTGAAGGTGTGCTAAAGACCTTAAAATAGATTAATCTTTTATTGCAGCAATATTATCCCACAAGGAAAAACTGTATAATGCCAGTACATTAATTGGTTAGGGAAAAGATTTTATATTAGGAAATGATAGCACTCTACTAAATTAGCAGTGGGACAATTCCTATTGTGAGCCAAGTAACTTTTTATTAAGACTTCCTGTCTTCCTGGGGAAAATAACATGACAGAGGCCCTTTTCTGTAAGCCAGTCATCTAAATTGGAAAGACAAAAGTGCATGCATTCAGGTTACTGAAATTGATTAAAATGGGGATTTGTCACCTTTAAAATTGCCTATGTGAAATATTCCAGCAAAAGACAAAAACTAATCTGAATAAATACCAATCATTGCACACAATTCAGAAAGAGTCAAAATGTAGAGAATATTCTTCCGGGAACTTTGACCACACAGCGTTTCTTTATGCAATGGACCCCTACATATTTTTTGTGGACTGTAATTCCAAAATTTTTTGTGGAAAACCTGCCTATTTACTGACCATATCTAAAATATTCAAAAGAAAATGTGGCTAGGCAACTGAAATACTTAGCTGCAATGCTACTTGACAAGCTAATGGCTAGCAATGCCATTAGTTTTCCTTGCTGCTGATTGCCTGAATCCCAAAGAGCAGAAATAAGGAAGACTGCAGATGTTAGCTTCTGGAGTATCCCTAGGTGGTTTCCACTGTATAACTGTTTAACGTGTATTAAGGTATTTTTGGTGTTTAAACTGAATTAAATACGCAGTTACAAGCATTTTTAGTAGAGGTTTTAAGTGCTCTTAAAACGTCTACTGTACTGTAACGCACAGCTTCCCATCTAATGGTTTGTTTCCTCCACAGCGCCAGCTATGTATAACACGGTCTTCACTGCAGGCACACTCTTTCTATATTATGCAGTCTGAAGCTTTGACTGTGTATAAGCGCTGTTAGACAGCCATACTTTTAGATTTTGGTCTCTTTCAGTGAAAAGCTTTTTTAGAAACATGCTACAAGCCAAAATTGAGGCCTTGAGATCTAATGTGTTATCAGGTGCTGCATTAGGCAGATGTTTTTTTGTCAGAAAAGAAGGTCCCTACTCACCTAAACTCACCCATCTACAGTTATAGCAGCAAAATGAAAATGTTTCAAACAATGAGAGCTGCGTCAAGCAAGGGAAGATGAAACAAGGTTTACTTAGCATCCGTATCAGAAATAGCAGTAAGGAAAGAAAAATACATGCATCTAAAGCTTGTTAGAAAATTGCAGTAAGGGGTGGCATTTGGACTTGCCACAACAATTACATGATAATTACATGTGACCTAGTTGGTTTGGAAGCATAATGAGTAAATAGATTTTCTGTCCTACCGTCATAAATGCCACTGACTTTTTTTCTCCCCTCCAGGGGGTCTTTTGTGGGCTCTAGTGTTCCTTATTTGAAAATAGGCTGACAGGAAGGAGAAGGGGGAAGACATGCGGTGAATGTCGAAGGGTCCAGGAATCGAACCCGCGACCAGCGCGTCGAGGACTCAAGGCCTCCAAACACGCTATCCCCTACGCCACCACAGCACGCCCAAATGCCACTGACTTAAACTAGAAACACATGCTTTTGTCAGATGAGATAAATATTTAGCTTTTTGGCAACAGACACTCCAGATGTGTCTGGTGAAAACAAAGAGTGAAAAATATGGACGAGCATCTCACTGCAAAGTATGTGGCATGTTGTAGACCTCTTTACAAACATTTTAAATAAATAAATATCTGGTGGATTTAATGAGAAATTTGATATAATAAAAGAAATGATTCACCAAATGCAAAATGAACTTTTTTCTTATTGTCACTCAGACATAACTCCACTCCACCATCTTCATGTTTGACTTTTTATTTATATATTCACAGAATAAATGCAGTGGCAATAAAACTTGACTTACCCGATGCAAACTCTGGAGTCACAGCTTTGTAGTGAGCTTTAAATCCTTGGTCTGTTTTCCTATCATTAGTGTCAAAGAAGACAGTCAGGTGGTTTGAAAGAGTCACCAAAGGCTTGGGTTTTGTGTAGCCACAGTATTTACCTGCAGAAAAAACAAACACATTCAGCAGATGGAGAAAGTGTGTCTTTTATTTGAACTTCTCACTATTGTTTTTGCATTGATTTATAACAAATAATTTGTACAATAAGAATGCAAACTCCAATTTATTTAAAAAAGAATTTCCCTGTAAGCCTATGACATATATTTACTGATGCTTCCCAGTGTGTCTCGCAGTGTGACCAAATCTCCTGTGCAGAGCTGAGTTTCCTCCAAAGCAAACTCCTCAAACCACAGATGAATCACCTGCAGCACAAACAAGCAAAGTTGTTTCCTCCTCCTTATTTCTCTGCATCTGATAAACCTGTTTACTGACAGAACACACCAGAGTGAGCAGACAGTGGGAAATGTGAGGAAAAAAATATCCCTCTGACAGTAACATTTATGTTTAAGAGTGGAAATGTAGAGAAATACAGAGACACAGGGAAGAGCCACCACAGTGAAAGGAAGCAGTGATGATGAAGAGCGGGGAATGAAGGATTTTATTTTGTCCAGCGGGCCTGCAGAGGATTGCTGCGGAATATGAACCGGACCAGGCAGCCATCTGTTGATGATGCTGCCGTTGCATTTGGACCAGCTGTCCTCTGCTGCTTGGCTTCACACTACACAGTTTTCATAACACCAAGTTATGAAAACATTGTTGATCAGAAACCAGACACATGGAAGTCTGGTTAAACTGAGATTACAGCCAGTCTGAAGTTTGAACAAATTTTATCATTTGGAGATGATTGATTTGTTTAAGCCATGCAGGGATTTTACGGCACACAACTGCAATGATGGCTAAAATCAAGAAATGGCAACAAATTTTGTTGGATGACAAACTGTCCCAGAAGTTGTTGCGATAAATAATAATAATAATAATAATAACAATGATATTATTGTTTTGAGACCATTAAAATAATGGTACAGCAACACAAGGACACATTCTGAAATGTCAATCGAATTTAAATCCTAATGAACATTTAACAGTGGAACTGGAAGACATTTCAAATATCTAAAACAACAGAAACATTAAATAAATTGTATTATGAAGTCTCTGTAAAGACAATTATCTTTCAAGAAAAGGCCTCGTTGAGACCAAAGCCCGAAGACTTTTGTCATCCAGTTTTGGTAGAAAGAGAGAGAGAAAAGAAAAAAAACGATAAATCATGGAAATTATTGAGCTTGTTTTTATTTATCATTAATTGACTTATTTAATGACAAATAAGTCAATTTATCATTAATTGACTTATTGCTTACTGCGATAAGTCTAAAATTAGTATACAAACTGCAGATTTTTTGTATTTAACACAGGGTCAAAATTATACATACAGCCACTCATAATGAGAAGAAAGGAAGGATGACTGAAGGCTTTTACTGTAACTCCATGTCGTATTTTCTTTGGCTGTAACATTTTTTCTTTCGGATTTTCTCGGACGAGTGGCTCTGACCTTCTCAGGGTCCACAGTGATGCTCCATGTGCAGCTTACGCCGTTGTCGTAGCTGCTGGGGTAGTTCCAGCTGGTGAAGGTGCCCGACTCACCGGTCAACTCCTGCGGACCTCCACACCCTGAGCGTGGCCATGGACATCAAAGACAAATGTTGAAGTTTGGCAGTGCAGCAGAGAGCAGCTTTAGGAAGTAATATGGCTCCAGCTTCATTGATTTGTAAGCTTTATAATATTCATTATGTTACATTAAGAGGATTATTTTAACTCTAAACTACAAATGTTCATTTTTTGATTTCAGTTGTTGAAATATTAGCAAAAATCCTGGTTTTCTGCACAAATAACTTTGCAGCTGATGAAAAATTATGTTACAAATGGATAAAGTGTACTGCATTGTATTAAGATTAACAAAAGAAAAAGTGAGATTCCCCAGGTGATATTAAGCTGTGATCTACTTCTGTCATGGAGTCTAGATGACATCTGTGTTTAACAATAGCTAAACTGGGAGGTGGCTTGTTGCTGTAAGGTTGGCCATTGCTCCAGTCTCATAAAAATAAATACCTAATTAATGTGTCTGTTTAATTTGGACATTACTCTAAATCCAAAAAGTTTGAAGCAAACTGAGTCAACAAATTACAGTGCCTAGAAGCAGGTAAGCCTGTGACCAGTGGTGATAATATGCTAATGTGCTAATTTTTCATTCAGCACACTTTATCTTCCCCTGAAGAACATTGTCCAAATAAATGCTAAAACATTCATTTACCTGGCTGTTTCTTAAACATTCAGTTGAGGAAATATCAACATTTGTATTGACGTTTTGGTTATCGACTCTTAAGAAGTTAGACGCTTATATTCATGCTCTAATTTTGAAGTAGATTAAGAATGTCTATGTAACAGTTCGGTTTCCTCTCATCGTGTTCTTCACCGCTGATGTGGTGCAGTAAATGACACTTTGGCTATGTTCACACTGCAGCCAGAAATGGCCCAGATACTTTCTTTTTTTTTTTTTGCCTTAATACGACCTTTATCTGATCTTTTTATGACAGTCTGAACAACACAGATTTTTTAACACAACCCAGGCTACTTGGATATATGGGCCTAAATCCCGTCTTGTCATGTGCACATGTGTGTCCGCCGATTCTCTTCCCCCCCCCCCCCCCCCACGCCCCGCCAACAAAAAAAGAAGTGTCCTCCTTTTCAGAAACCTAAATCTGGTCACCCTATACAAGTCGCATATATTTGGAAGTGTGAATGACCCCGAAAAAAATAAATGAAAAATCAGATTACACAAAATAAAATTTTTTAAAAAAATCAGAATTGAGCAAATGGGCAATGGGCGAACAGAACCACTATTGTTCTGACCCAAAACTTATGCACTTTCTAGTCCTGTTGTGATTTTCTGTTTGAGAAGCAGACGCAGATGTTTGAGTGGGTTGATTCTTTCAATTCTTTACTTTGGTTTTGTCTTCTCTAACTTTTCTCTTCAAATGACAGTTAAGTATAAGAACTCCAAATGAAAGCACAAACCCCTTTCTTAAACTCACGAGAGCAGGAAGATTTGGTTAGCATTTAAACCTTTACATCACATTTAAATCTTATAATGAGTTATAATGTTTTTATTAAAAAATGAATCAATCTTTCAGAACTTATTTGGACAAATATGTTCATATAATGTTTTCTCTTTGTTCTTTTTTCTGCATTTGATTCAAGTGTAGATTAATGCATTCTGCTTTTGTTTTAAGCTTTTATTTTTTTTATTGCTTTGTTGCAGTATGACCTACAAATTAGTTTTAAACATTTGCATAGAAATGCATGTTTTACTTGGCTTTAAGGCCCCTTTTTGCCTCCCAAGCAGTAAAGTATATTAGCCGTTTTACTGCAGCTGCTAATGTAAATTGAGCTCCCTGGTTGTGATAAAATTGCTTTTCTTGCAATCAGCAGAATTTGTCTAATTGTCCCAAAGTCAAATCCTCATGTTCTTAGCTTTTTTCAGTTCTGCATGCTTCACCACAACGTTTTGTTCCTTCTCTGCTGTCTGGTGTCTAAACAAGCATATTTTCAGATGATAAAATACTCACCTTCTGATTGAGCAGAGGAATCAGGCTTGTCTGTAAAGTAGAGGGTAATGAGGGCGATGCAAACACACGTTATTGTTATGAAGAGAAACATCAACATTTTCTCCAGGTTGCTCAGTATCCTGGACCGACGTTTTCCCTTCTCCAAATCCATTTTCCTCACAGTGACGGAGATGCACCAGACTGAGCCTTCTTCACAAATTCACCGGCTTATTAACAATCCAAGGAGAAACATACCTGAACTTCGACCGCAGCCGTGAACCTTGAGCCTGCTCAGATGGGGTATTAGAGCCTCTCAGCTGGGGAGTGTACAGATTGGAATCAAGCCATAAATCAAACAGTATCAGAAGTGAAGTGTAATAAGTGTTGATGGTCTAAGTGGTCCAATCAGAGGGTTACTTTGACACCTTCAAGAGAGCTGGCTGACAGAACAGATTAGAGTCAACACTTTCACTTACATAACATTGAGCTACTTTTTACCGCCGATGCATCAAATTCTCAGTTATCTGAAGAAAAATACAATGACTTGCACGTCCAGTTTTTACTGGACAACAGTAGTTGATCAAAGAACATTTGTCTAAAAGAGTCCAATTAAATGATCATTTAAAGCGTTTCTGAAGCTAAATTTGAAACTTTTGACTATCAAACAATAAAATGTTTGACATTATACCATGCTTACAATTATATGTGCAATATTTACGATATTTTTCTCAAGCAGATTTTATTAGTACACTATTCATTATGAATTCATTCACTATTCATATAAGACCTAAGTAATTTTGAGACAGAAATCAAACAAAAATAAAGATTCCTACTGAACACAAGCATGAAATAAAACCAAGTAGTTTATAACAGAAATTATTGTAACATCATTATTATCAATGGACGGGACCAAAATAAGACATTTCTCCAGCAGGATCTATAACTTTCAGCTCACTGTTCACTATGTGTGCAGGCTCATTGTTCCAACCCTTCAGTGGGTAAAAAGAGGAATTGCCACAGACGTCCAAAGGCATGGACGTACATGCCTTTGGATTTTTAAAAGTATCACTTCCATGATTTCTATTTCCATGACCACCATTTGCATAGTTTAGCAGCACAGAATGAATAGAGTTGAAGATTTCTTTATTGTAATGTGGACTCCCTGGAGTATCCTCCTTTTCAGAGATTTCACAGAGACGCACAGGCTTCAGTTTGACAAAAGTGCAGGGGTGAGAGCAAGGGACCTTCAAACTTAATTGAATGTGCATTCAAAAACACTTGGCTGTTTTTTTTTTCCCCTTAATAATAATTTGACTTTCTTCTGCTGAGAAAGGATCTGAAGCAGCAATCTGACTCTAATTAATGCATTTTCTCCATGATTTGGACTACATTGTTGAAGCTCTGAAAGGAGCACCGATGTGACAAAAGCTGCTTATCAAGCAGCTGAAGTCAGTGAAAAAGATGATTCTTTGAACAGAAAGATATCTCCAGAACTCATTATTACATGGATTAAATGTTGATAGGCTACAATTGTGTGCGTCTGTCTGTCTTGGTTCCCTTTCCTTTCTGTTTCCCCTCTATTCGTGTTTGTTTTGGATCTTCTTGCTTCACCTAGGAGGGTACATGGTACAAGTTCATATGTGCAGCATTATGAAGCTATGAAGTCATCAAACTGTGAAGGTGACCCTTTTCTATATGTGCACAAACTGTTCTGGATGCTTTTGTCACAGCTGCACACACACGACTTGTTAGAAAGGTTAAATATTTGGATCTTACTTAAAAGTCAATATTGATTTGTAATATGGATTTACATCTGAGGATGGAGACAGAGCAAGCCGACAAACGTTGGAGGGGAGACAAAAGGGTTTGCAGCAGCAAACTGGAAGTGTTTGATACGTGTACACAGTCGCACAGGGCAAGACTGCACCGCAAACAAATGTAGGCCACATAATCCTGTGGGAACAGTGCGGCTATCAGAAGGACGTACCGCAATACCAGCTATCGGGTTTATACAATACAGGGATGAGAAAGGACGAGGATCATTTCAGAAGAAAAAAACACATTCTGCAGGAGAGAAGCTTTAATTACAGACTCATGGTGCTTTGTTGTGCTTTAATTGTTGAAGAGAGAAAATTAGGTGTCTGAGACAAAGAGAAATGGGGATGGCAAGTTTGTAGAGGAGGCGGTGGGAGAAAGAAAGGCTTAGGGATGAAAGCAAAGTGAATGCCGATGGTGGGAAACACAGTGGAGTAAAATGAAGATATTCAAAGACAATTGAACATAAATTCCTTCCACCAGAAATCCTCAGAGTAGCTCTGGGTTGGGAACAGAAATGACATCACTTTCCTCACCAGCTTCCCCTAACTAGCTTCTATGTTAAATGTCATCTGTAATTACTATGAATCATCCCAATGACAAATGTCCATTGTAATGCCATAAATGTTGTATGTGTGAGTGGATGTGTTTTATTCAGGTGATGATCTCGATAACCGTAATGGCTTACCTGTGAGAGCTGTAGAGTCTGCAGGGGTTCCTGTGAGGTTCTGCATGCACTCAGGAAGCCTGTGGGTTTGGGAAGCTAACTGGGTCACTGAAGCCAGACTTCAAATCCCAGCACCACAAAAGCTTACACTGCCATGAAGAAGTACTTGTGCCATTCCCTGCAGTTTTTCCATCTACCTTTGCTTTCTTGTGGCACTTAGTTGTTTCAAATAAATGCAGAGATATGATGTAATATAATGCAGGGATAACCTCAGTAGGTACAAATTATTTAAATTATTTTCTGTTATATTACATTAGATGGTTTTGAGCTTGAACAGCATGTTGTAAGGTCACTTCATAGCATTTCAGTTGGGTTTAAATCTGGACTTTGACTAGAACACTTCAAAATATTTATACAAATATCCGCCCAACGTTTTCTGCTTACCCCACCTCTAACAATAGATTTCTATAAGATCAATTAACTTTAGATCAACTCGTTAATCAATAATTTGCATCCCTGCTGTACAATCAACAAATCACTTTTAACAGATCTTGTCTGACAACATGAAGTAGGTTAAAAAACTTGAGAATTAAACATTATACATTGATCTAAAGATATTTAAGAGCAGATGGAAAACAAAGCCATTAGGAAAGGCTTATAAAACCGCCTCATGCTCAGTCACATGTTTTGGTTTGGGTTATGTAGCAGGTCAATGACCCAAAAAATAAAGCCAATCCACTTCTTTAAGGACCAAACAAGCAAAACATTTAATATTTTGTTTTGATGGCGGAGACATCTGATGAGTTTTCTCTGGTATCAAGATGGCCAACCACCTTTACATAACATGAAGGGTTAAATGTTTCATAATATGAAAAATAAAAAAACAAAACAAACATTAAATATAAAAAAAATGTGTCAGCTGTATTAGACACTGACTGAAAATTGTGGTTAAGTGAAACACTCAATCCTCCATGAACAGAAAGATGTTCATACAAAAGTCTGTTAATAGATTGGTTGCTCTTGAAGGAATGTCAAAACTTTGTTCTTAAAAGTTCATTAATTCACGACAGGCCTCAAAATAAACCATCCTGAGGAACTTGTGTTTATATTTAAAGAGAGAACCGTATAATGTACATTCTGCATCCCACACAGGACTCATTTTAGACAATTTATCTTCTTGTATGACCCTGCCATCTTTATTTCATCCTTGAACAACAAGCGCCGCTTAAAGATGACTTATGGTGCCATCTGCTGGATGGCACCCAGACTACAACACTAAAAGGAAATGTAAGAGGACATTATTAGTTTATTGATTAGAAATATTTTTAATTTGATCAGCTATTAGTTGAAATTAAATTGTAATTATATATTTGCATCCCTGTTGTACAGGTCTGGCAGTGACCTGACCTGCTTGTTGCTGCATGAAGTCAACTTTCCAAAAAAACTGGGAAATCAGGGCTAAGTCATGGTTTAACAAATGAGACCATTTCCATTAATAAGTGAAATCAATAACATTAACTAAGGTTATCTTTGCCGAATATTAAAATACTGGATGATCTGACACTTTTAAGGGTGACAAAAAAGCAGAAGGAGGCAAATAATTTCCGACAGCACTGTGAGGGTTCCTACATGCGCAGATGGAACCTGTGTGTTTGTGAAGCTAACTGGGTCACTGCAAGCACATTTCAAATCCCAGAACAACTCCAACTTATCTGTTGGACTTCAGTTCCAGCTTTAAAGTGATGCTGCTGCTGTCAATTTCATCCTAAACCCACGGATGAATATTGAGGATTGAGTCAAAGCAAAACAGAACAGCTCAGAAATTGGGTTCATATTTTCTATGCAGGTAATTTAGACAAGCAGCATGCAGAAGAAGAATGGGAGTGATTTCTCATTTACGTCTAATAAACTCCAATAAATATGCAGCCTAGCTTCTCCTCCAACAGTCAGTGAGAGCGCAGCTGTCATTGGTTTCAGCGTCTCAGCGTGAGTCAGGAGAGGCCCTCCGGCTGAAACAAGTGGCTCCTTCTTCCTCTCATGGACCATCAGTCTTTAACTGGACAGCGCCAGGGAGTTTCCCTGTAAAGAGTAAACTCTCCAGAGATTGTTATTTATTGCTCTTGCTGGTTGTTAGAGCAGCTAATGCCAGTGGCATGTATTTAATCATCTGTTTTTCTCATGTTCGCCATTTTTTTATGTTTTCTTATTATCAGAATCACACATGACTCTCTTATGTCTACCATTCTCCCTTAGTTCATGATTCCTTACAGCTTTTTGGTGTTTAGTTAATGAGACAAACCTGTTCATTGCTCCACTAACCACCCTCCTCTGTTCATATTCTCCACTATCTTTTTCCAGCCATTGTCAGATCTTCCTGTTTCCTACAGTGGAGTAATTAATGTTTGCCTTCAATAACTTTTTAAAACAAACATTTAATGAGACATTCACATGGCAGCAATTCTCTTTATTGCAGAATTGAAAAGCAGAATTGGAGCCTCCTGCACAACCAACAAAAATGCAGCAAGTGGTTTCTGGATGGTAAGTCAACAACAAAACACTTGTCTTTTCTAGCAGTCACTGTACAGCGGTGAAACCAGCTTACCAAACGTGCTGGAGCTCAGCTTGGGTTGCTAGGTGATGGGCTGGGATTGCCAGGTAACAGCACAGTGTGACTTAACAATTGGGAGATTTTTGAAATGGCTCACTGTGTAGGCACCAAAAAACATAAACCTATTGCCATAAAACAGCTGAGCACTTTTTTAAACACAGAAATTCACATTTTGTACAAAAATGTGCAAAATGTGAAATTTGCATAATAGGTTTCCTTTAATATACCTCAGAAGACTATAGCAAAAGCTGCAAAGGCCTTTCATACTCCGGATGATTCTTTATGTTTGTCGGCTTCATCAAGTGTGGCAGTACTCAAATATTGTTTTTTCTACTCAAAGGCAGAGAAGCGGTTCTTCCTCTCTGCTGTCCTCATACCAAATAAGATGGAGCTGTAAAAAACTGAGACGGCTAATTAAGGCAAGAGTGAAAGACACAAGCTTAAGGCTGGTGCCTGCCACGACAGGAAAGGGTGAAGCTGATGTGTGAAGTAGGAAATGACCTCTGCAGGAGGAGGAATTAATTTAAATATGAGGCTGATATTCATATTTAAGGACTCAACAGTTTGCTGTCCTTCTCGCAGTCTTCACTGAGCATTATGAAAAGAGAAAGCATTCAATGCTTACAAGTTGAGGAGACAGGTATAAGCGCGACTTTAGAGCTTGACTGTGTCTTCTGATCCCAAAGAATCGAAGACAAACAGGACCTGGGATTAGACTCTTCAGACTTACACATTGTGACATTTACAGCACCGCTGCAGATACAGAGGACTTTTTTTGGTCCTGCTTTCACGTCCAGACGTTAACATGAAGTGACATGCTTGTTAAGACAGCAGCAGAAGTCGCCCAGAATCAGTGTTAAACACCAACCAGGATAGTGAATTTACAATGAAAGCCGTTATCTATGTGAACCCAAACAAAGTTTGTCACAAAAAGAGCAAAAACTACCATAAGAGCCATCAGGCAATTTCATTCAACTGTTCATGTTTGGTCTTAAAGCTGCACTGAAGAAGGCATTTAAAAAAAAATTGAAACCTCTGACTCACTGATCACCTTTAGCAGCGAAGTTAGCTGCTTGATTTTAGAAAGTTTGGGGATGGGAATAAAAACAATGCCTCTCCAGTCTTTACCGGACCAAAGCAGATAAAATTCAGTTAACAACAGCAATGAAACCTTCATAAAAGCACTTTGCTTAAGGCATATTTAAATGGCTACAATAAAATTAGGCTGTTTGGAAATAACACAGGTCATGCAAGCATGGAGTATCTTAACGAATACTGTTCTTTTATTAGTGTTGACATTTATTTCTGCAGCTCCATCTACAAAAATCTGAAACGTCTCTCTCATGTCTTCTATGGACGGCTTTTATTATTCCTGCTGGTCCTTAATTCTCAGGGAACTTTACTTGGATCAGACTCAAAAGCACCAGAGATTTCTGAAATACTGGCCTAATTTCATGTTCTACTGATACTCCAACATCCACGCATACCTTACACCTTATTGAATGCCAGACAGAGTCGAGGCTGGAAGAGCATACCTCCAGAAAGAAATGACATACATGTACTATATGTCATGTAATTGATAAGCAGAAGCAGAGATTTGAATGCTTTTATTTTTTATGTTTTTATAGAAGAATGACTGAGCTTTCCAACACATTGAACTACTTTTTGTCCAAGCAGTGTTGAGAACATTTCCAAAAATTTCCAGCTAATTTTTAGTTTAGTGCTTTAAGTAGTTAGACCAGCTAAAAACCAAGGTTTGATATGTATAATTACAGAACTGAGATGGTTTAATTTGTTTGGACTTTTCTTTTAAAGAACTAATAGTTTGACTACAAGACACATTTCTTCAAGATAACAAAAAAGTGATACAAGAATAAATAAAATATCAACTATACAGTTTTACTGAAAGCTGATTACATCAATTTCTTAAAAATTGTAGGATTAGTTTGTTTGCTGCCCATTGATTGAACTAATAAAAATGTTACTACTCTTGCATGCTTGGGTCATTTAAAGATAAGAACCAGAAATGTCTTTGATAAAAAAAAAGTAAATCAAATTGAGTTTAAAGGTTTTGTTATTAAGCCAAGTTTTTCCTAGTTTAAAAAAATCCTTTCCCCATAAAAATAGACATTTTAATCACAACAGCATTGGTTCTATAGGAGACCAAAGTTTATATCAGAAAGAAAGATTTGTTAAAGTCATCTTAGTTTTAGATTATTTTAATAGAAATCCAAAGAACAACAGAGATTAAACATAATGTTTATGTGTGTATACAATGCTTTCCTTTCTTGCCACCACAAGTGAAAAATACATGAATGCATGTCACAAAATCTCCCACACACCTTGAAAACATTTACCAAATCCAACAAAGGAGATATCAGCTCAATATATTTGCACAAATGTTCTCTGATAATACTTTATGATTGGAGTGAACTTTAAGACATAGAGCATTTGAAGCTAAGATACATGCCTTTAACTATAGCTTTTAAAAAGTGTTTTCTCTCATTTTCTTACATTCTATTTCTAGAAAATAGGTGTTTATTTTATGCTTCTATATCCTACGTTGTTTGTTCACAAACGTCACAAATATTTGGACTCTTTTTATGCTACAACATTCCAGTATACTCACATACATAAGGATCGGCGACCCGTTAATGTTTCACTTGGCATCGCAGTTCTGACAAATGGAGGACAAACACCGTGACCTCCAGAACAGGAAAGGAGTCTCACACCGGCCACCATGGGGGGTGCAGGGCTAGTCGAGGACAGCGGAGGGAGGGGGACGCACGCAGCAGTTGGGCCGCCTGACATTTTGCAGCATTGACCTGAAAATGTTCTGCTGCCTCCTTTTGTTCTTTTTCCCACGCTGCGGCGAATCAACGCCGGAGATGGATTTTCGGAAGGAAGTCTGAGCAATCAGCTTCCTCTCCTGCTCCCTGATTTTGCACTGCAGGTGGCTCTGAATGGCAAAACCAAGCGACTCTGGGTCCACAGACGCCCCATAGACCTCCCATGTCATGCCTTGTTCGTCCCAGACGACTTCGTGGACGCTCTTATCCTTCTGCATCCCCGACTGATCGTCCTCCTCGTCATTCTTCTCTGGCTTTATCCCCTGCTCGGCTGAATTTGTTTTTGACTTTAATGCTGTGTTAGCTGTCGTTGTGGTTACTGGCGGACCCTGAGAAAACGCAGCATTGTTTCTGTCAGCAGAAGCGCCGGCCGTCTCTGGGGAGGGAGCTTTAGTGGTGGAGGATATTTCAACTCCACTTGCCACTGTGTCCTTCTTGTTGCTGTGCTCAATGTTGATTTGATAAACTGGCTGAATGCTGCTCAGAGCTGATCCAGGTTCCTTGGGCTTGGCTCCTAACTTGGAGTCAAGCTGCTGGGCCTTGGTTGTTGAGCACAAACCTGCAGCTTGATTGGGGCACATCTCCGCCTCTACGGTGAGCCTCTCTGAGGTGGGGAGGGATGTTGTGTAGATCTGATAGGAACCCACAGCTTCATTAACTGGAAAAACAACAGCTAGACTCTGCATCTCTTCCTTGGGGACTACACTGCCAGCAAAGGGCAGCAGACTCGGACTTGTACCCACTGCTTTACTGGAAGTCTCTGCTACGGCCTGGACCTCCATATCATGACACTGCTTGGCGGGCGAAGTGAATGAGGTCATGGTGGAGGCCTCCTTGTACTGCGTGCCGAGCTGCTCTCCTGTGCAGACAGCTGTGTCAGTTTGGCTGGTTTCCTCAGACACCTGCCCACACGTTGGCTTGCTTTTTGCAGCCTGGGGCACACCAGATGAATCCTTCTGTGAAGATTCAGGGTGATGTTTATTGGAGGAGACCTGTGTTGCCTTTACTACTGGGAAATCCCTCTCTGAATGTGATGAACATATATTTGTAACTGTAGTGTGGATTTCTGCTCTTTTACCTGATGGTGGAGGCTTAGTAGAGGTAACAGTTTCCATCCTGTGTTCAGGTTTTTGTGAGTTATCTGGTTCTTGGATTTTCTGTAGTGATGCAGTGTTTTGTGGAGCCTTGACATCCTGTTGAGATGAAGGCGCTGCTTTTTGTGACTGACTGGAGCTGCAGACATTTTTATTTGTATTTTTATCGCTGGTCTCTTGTGCTGTGGGTTTGGTTGAAGATGCCATCTGGACAGGCGCTGCCTCTGAAGGACTCGTCTCTTTTGCAATGCGTGGGTCAATCTTTGATGCTGCAGTTGCAGTCGGTAAACCAGTGGCGCACGTATCCTTTCCATGAGATGTTTTTATGTTAGCATTCGAGTCTCTGGGGTCAGTTTTTGTCTCGCTACAAGCTTGACCTGTTAGCGACAGGTTAGCGGAGTGCTGCTCACCAGCTGTCCCAGCTTCAGATTGTGTCTGCTTCCCATTGCCGCCTGCAGGCATGTCTGCCACCACGCTGCTAACTGCTTCACCGCCCTTACATGAGGATTTATGGATGTGTGGGACAGGGTTGGCAGCAACACCTGACATAGGCGGGTTATCCTGCTGGTTAGAAGATGTGAGGGCGGAGTTTGGACAAACCTGAGATAGTTTGAGGTGCGACTCGTCACCCCAGTTGGCGTTAGACTCCTTGTTGGCCAGTAGGTCCGCTACAGCCAGCTGAGGCACCATCTGGACTGTCACTGTCCTTTTAGGATTAGTTCCCATCCTGAATTCACAGCTTGGGTCTTCAGATATTGTTGTACTCCAAAAATGTGGGCAGACAGAACCTTTATGCAGCTCCCTAAGAGAAGAGGGTAGAAGAATAGAAGTAGATTACATTAAATGTAGACTGATCAATGAATCAACAAGATTTTTTCAGATTAGACCTGCATGACACACTTTGTCAAATTGATTTCTCACTTTTTGTAAATTGCAAAAATAGCTTGTTAGAGTGAAAGCATGAGAGCAATCTATAAGACATTTTTACGCCTGTATTGAACTCAAAGGAACAAAAAGATGCATAATTTGATATTAGATACTTTTACTGTTTGAAATTTATTAGACTTTTCAAACCGTAAAGCCACAGTTTTCCTTCTCATTTAGATTTAGATAAACAGCAATGTGTAACTTTTATTTTTAAAACAAATCTTTTGTACATATTTGTTAAAACTATCACTGTGTTATCTGTGAAAAAAGTCAAGCTACTCTGACTTCTCCCTATTGACCTGCTTTCATCTGAGAAAGTACACAACCAATCAGAAACAACCAATCAGAGCCAGGAGGATGGCTGTCAATCATTCTTGTGTATGTGCTGCACAGACACTCCCCCTTTCTCTCTGCTATGCTACAACTGGTTCACCACAATGGAGCCTGCTATGAATGCTCAGGTCAGTTATAATGGTCACTGGCCACTAGCACATTGAACAGCTCATACTAGATTTTGATTGACAGCACTTAGACCCTCCCCCTGGTTCTGATTGGTTGTTTTTGACTGGGAGCTGTTCATTTCTTCAGACAACAGTAGCTCATGGGAGGAGGAGAAGCTTGATCTTAGTACAGATTAGATTGTCACGATTATAGTGAGTTTTAACAAATATGTAAAAAAAAAAAACATTTTGTAAAAGTTGCTTACTGTAGCTTCAAATGAGAGTTTTCCAGGTTTTTTTGTATTTGTCATTCTCACTATCAATGAGACCTGATTAAGAAAAAAATTACTTATTTGAACACAAATAATTGGTGCATCACTAGAAACAAATCTGATTATTCAGATCAAATACATTTTGATTTATAGATTGCAGTTACAAACTGTCACTCTACGTTAAGCTTCAGCTGCTCTGTCTTTTGTATTTGTGTTTTTGCTACTGTCTCCACACCATGCATCACAGCAGGTCTTACTAGCATCTTGTAAACCTTCCCTTCTCTCTTGCAGCTATCCAGTCACAAATCACTCCTGACACTCGTCTCCTTCCACTCCATCTTGCCTGAACTCTCTTCTTCACCTCCCTTGTGCAATACCTGTTGCTTTGATCGGTTGACCTCAGGTACTTACTAAAGTACCTCTCTCATTGTTGCTTCACTGTTCCACCTGTCTGCTTCTCATTCTCACATGCCTTCTGTCTTACTTCTGCTAACTTACATTCCTCCACTCTACATACAGCACATTGTTCTCTCCAGGCTCTTTACTTTCAATGCAGATCGCAACATCGTCTGCAAACGCGATATCCTTCGGAACTCCACTTTTCCCTTCTTCGATTTAATAACACCTTTCCACTGTCTTGCTGTCTTTGTATGGGTCATACTCCATCTTCATATACTTCTTTTCCTCTGCTCTTCTCTTGGCTTCCTATCTATGCTCTGGATCCTCAAAGACACAATATAACACCTTCTGACAACACTTTCAAAGTGAATATCACAAATATGTTGGTGTTTCCCTGCAAGAAATGATTCTCACTTCAACAATAATTCTTTCCCAAAACTCAACTTAGTATCGATCAAGAGATACTAAGATAAAGTTTGGTCTTTATCTGTACAGACCAAAAGTTTGGTCTATAAATGTTGAAAAGAGGCTACTAAATACAAATTCAGTTTGATTTAATGTTTATTACTGAGGTTTTAGACTTTTTTGATGATTTAACAATTACAAAAATCATAAATCTTTATATTTACAAATTATGTAACGTGAAGTGGTATTTATTAGGTATGATATTCCTGAATAACTTTCTCGGAGAGATAACAGGGGTGTGATGATTCAATCGGCTCACAAAATGAGACAATGCAAGGTACAACGCTCACAACACAAAGTTAGATCTCAGCAATATTATGAAGAAAAGAAAGAAGCCGTGTTTTTTATTTATATATACAGTAAATAATTCACAAATCAAAAAACTGTATTAATATGTTTACCTATTTTAGGATACTTTCTGCTCTTACTGCACCTTAGAAAAACAAACAAAAAAACAACTAATGAAATAAAAGCATACAGAAAATGTTCACTGTGTTTTCACAAGTAAAACAAATGTTTCATCAATCTCAACCATCTCTGATCTCAGGTAATCTGTCTAGTTAGATTTTTGAACAACAAACGATCAAAGAAATTCCAGACAAAAGAAAAGAGAAGCTAACTTTAGCATCTGAATTCTCAGTGTTTACAAATGAACTGAATCATGTCTGATATTCTGTCAACTTCTCTTTCTGTCAGCTGAATACTCAAAATGCTGCCAGATTTAAAAGCGCTGTCAGCTTCGCTGATGCTTTTGTCACCAAGTGTTGTCAGATAGCAGCTTACGATGAGACTCCAGGCAACTCGAGAACTATTTCTTTTTTTTCCCTTCAAATTAAAGCCACCACCACATGTCATCACAACATCGCTTCTCTATTAACCCTTTAATAATATTTTTTACCAGCATTGCACTGAGAAGTATCTCGTATAATAAGCTCAAACATTACACAGTTCCACCAGGTGTTTGCTAGTTGCTGCTGGCTAGTCTGAAGGATCTGAGCTGGGGAGTAAAGAGAGAAGGATGCTGTCTGAGGTGGAAGTTCAGAAGGGAACTTCAGCTCAGAGGAGGAATTGCGTCTTGAAGGCGGGGCTAGGTTCACCCAGGTGTTTTGCACAGCTGAATGGTTGCCATGGAGATGAAAAGATTTATCCAACATGCATGGAAGGTAACACTCCAGGTATATTTTTGATGAGGGAACAACATCATAACATGATGCAAAGCTAAAAACAATACATACTGTAAAGCACATATCTTCCTATGTCAACCTACATCAACAAACAAAGTTACATTCTGAAAGCAGCTGCATAGAAATGAATGAAACAGACTTGAACTTGCCAACCCACACTGTGGGAAATGTGTCTTGACATGTCTTTGCACTCCTAATGGATGGTGTGTAGATCTCTGTGGACCTGACCTGGTGGAAGAACAGCACTAGGATCAGAAAACAGGCCCAGCAAACACTGCTCTCTCCTAGTAGCATCCTCATAGCATACTACAGAGCTGTGGCTCCGATACTGTAGATGTTGGCTCGAACAATCAAAGGAGCTTTAGGCTCTCCCTTCAGTTTCATTTTTTTGTGTTATGTAAACATACAGTGATCCACGCCAGTATGAAGCAGATCTATTGAGGATACTCCTCTTTGACAGCAGCTCTGCTTTCAACATCATCATTCCAGACATACTGGTTATTGGCCTTCTCCTGGATAAGACTAGCTAGCAAATTTCCCTCAGACAGTGAAAGTCAGGGTCCGCCCCTTTCCCTCCAGTTCACTCAGAACTAACTTTCCCCAGGGCCGCGTTCTAGGCCCCCTGCCTTATTCTTTATATGCACCTGACTACACTCCTGTTTACACTTGTCAAACTGTAGACCAATTTTAATGTTGTCTCACCTCTTCACAATTAAACAAAAAATTTTAATGATGTGTAAAACCTAGTTTGGACAACTGTGTGGTTTTAGAAATAAATCAGACTACTTCAGTCGCAGTGATGAACTTTAAAAAGCACAGTCGTGATACAACAGAAAGAAAGGTATACAGTTTTAGTTTCGTATCCATGAAAATAATTGATCACTAACTACATTTGTGTAAATTACATAGAGACAGAGACAGAGGGAAGAGTACAAGAAGACTGACTGAGTTGCTGAATGTGTGATATGGGGCTCCTCAGGGTTTGATACTTAGTCAACATTTCTTTTTATGTGTGCAATAATTTATGTTTAGCTTCTAAGTTGTAGAGATAATTTTAATTTGCTGTTTATATAATTTTTGTCTGTAGAGGAAAAAAATCTGAAGTATCCTGTAACCACAAGTAAATCAAAATAAAGCTGGAATTTATACTGGAGGTCTTTACTGCCCACAGGATCACTGTTCACAACAACTCTGAAAATATTTGGACAAAATGAGATCTGACAATATTTAATTTCCCTCAGAGATAAAATATTTGAATTAAATACTGGATCTATTATTCTAATTATGTAAAACTGTACTACAGTTAAAATATTTTGTAAAATATTTCATACATTTTACAAAATATTCTGTATAAAAATGACAAAATCATATAATGTTAATGTAAATTTGGAGTTTATTTGAAACAGTATTTATCATATATGCTTTGTGTATTTTATGTTGTTAGCTCTTAATGTTATATGAGCTTTAGGTTCAGCCTAAACCTCTTTGGTTTTCTATTTCTTTGGTTTCTTTTGGCCTTCAGTTTATATGCTCCTAAACTGAAAAATCACATGTACATTTTCTTGGTACACTTTGGCGCCTTTGTACAAACAAAAAATTGCTCAAACACCTACATCTCTTTAGGACCACAGTGTACTTGTCTTCTGATGATTTCCAGCAGGATAAACCACCACGCCATGGTGAAGGTTAAATAATTTGTTGAAGTAATGCAGTCAGAGCAGTAATTAAACCAAAAATGTATAAAAATATACACATTTTGTACTTAAGATAAAAAAATGTCCAGTATTAATAAGTTGAGCAGGAAGAGCTCAGGTTTTCACACTTTTTTGCTGCAAATGATGAAGAGTTCACTAAGCACAACATTTCATTGCATTGTAGGCAATTAAATGTTCATTTTATTATTTAAAAAAAAGAAATTGAACTGTTTGTTTATTTTTACCTTTTTGTGTATTTTTAATACTAATAACATAAGTTTAAGTGGTCAATTGAAAAATCGGCAGAAAGTGCCATTTTTATCCAGTTACCGTAATCAATTAATCATCAGAATGATTAGTAGGATAATCGATTCCTAAAATATTCATTAGCTGTAGACCTAATCTGCAGTAATAATGTGATGAATCATACTAATATGGAAACCTCTGAAGAAAGTTTACGATACCTTGGAAGCTATTATGTGTCATAAAAGAGCGACCTGCAGAGGATAGTGAGGGGAGCTGGGAAAATCATTCAAAGATCCTTTGAGTTCCTCTCTGTTCCAGGTTCTGTTTCTAAGGTTTAAATATTTCTTTTTCCAATGTGAATCTGGTAAAGATCCCAGATGAACTCAGCATCCTGTTGCATGCTACTGGTTGCACAACAAAATGACAATAAACTTAATTTTTAGAGGGCATTTGTTCATTCTGACCCATTTACTTTCACAGTGCTTTGCAACGACATCTAGTCAGCAGCGAGCTGTGTTTACATCCTCTTTTGTTCAGTAAAAGGATTTATGCAAAATTAACTGCCTTGACTTGTGATGCCTCATATTTTTCCAAGTGGTGATGAAGGACTTTCATCGTTCTGCTCAACATGTGAAAGCACCATTCTGCAAAGTGCCATCAGAAACAGAAAATCATATATGTTGTCTTTGCATTGAGTGAGAATGCATGCTTTAGGAGGTAATACATTAAGTTTTTTTATTATAATGTTAACCTCAGCTTTTGGCCATATCCATCGTTTTATATTGTAATGATTATATGTCATACAGCTTGTCTATGAGCACTCGGTTATCAGCACAATTAAAACAGAAACAGTTGGTGGTTTGGGTCATGGACAGGTTTGGCCCATCTGTGTGTGTTTGCTCTGCCACAATGAATCCGTCTGTCACTCCTCAAAGCGCAAATGTTTATAGAGACCGCATCCTGGCTGTAATCCTTGCTGGTTACGGGGTTAAAAAAAACAACAACAAAAAAACCATCTTCAATGGAGCAGTTTGCAAATGAGACGAAACAAAAACGGGAGTGCATGAACAGCGAGAATTGATGCAAAGCAGTCTGCATTCAAGTGATGCACTCGACTTATTCAGGCCAATTAAGATCTGTGTCATGCACCGGAGCTCCTTGTCTCTGTGAGATTTGCAGCTCTGATCTGACCTTGCAGACATCTGCGAATAATTAACATTCTGGTCATAAAGAAAAAACGAGGTCGCTTTACCTTGATGTCCCGTGCGGTCGGGTGCCGTTTGCGCGCCGCTGTTCGTGAGATGAAGCAAAATCCCGGGAATGAATATGGAAAATTCACCCCAGTGTCGGTGACACCAAGCCACGCCTTCCTCCAATCTCAGAGGTATCGATCTTCCGCGGCCGAGCAGCGCCAAATCCGAGCCCGAAGTCGACCGACTAACCGTGCGGAATGAGTCACCGCTGGCTGACCGACGGACGCCGCTTCCCAGCTCTTTGTTACAAACTGAGGAGCGTTCATGAAGCTGCCCGCCTTGCAGCAGCATCCCAGCCAGACTGAGCCGTGCCAGCCAGCATGATGAAGGGATGAATGGGAGATGAGATGCAGCATCCTATCTGTGGCCGCCGCAGACGATCACAGGAGGAGGGTCACTTATTGCGCTGCAAATTTATTACTTTAAGGTCCTGCCGCTACCGCTGCCTCCTGAGGAAGGCGATCATTTTCCAGGAGCAGAGAAAGGTTATTTCATCAGCGCCGTTTCTGTCCTGCACAGATGGGTTCGTGAATGAACATTCAATCTGAAGCGGTGCTTTTGACTCAGTTAAAATGTTTTAAAATTAGATTATTTGCTGGTTTTCATTTTCTGTGGCCGGCGTTATAAGGGGGCGGGGGCGCTCCCAGAAAGTTTCGGAGATGAGGGCAAATAATACTTCAGCAGCGGTAAACCAAAGAGTTCATCCTGGAATAATTTGAGAAAGGTTTGACGTAAAACGAGTTGTTGTGAAAAAACAAACTGAGCTGACTGAGCAGCTCATAATTGAACAGACAAACCTGCAGAAAACTGTTAGATGTAAGAAAAGCTCAAAACCGAAAAAGACAGGAAAAACTCAGAAACATGAAGCTAACAGGAAGTGAAGAGAACACAGAAAGGGGCAGACCACCCAAAGGAAAAAGAAACTCAAGCATGTCTACTCAACAGATTAAGCAAAGTCCAACACATGACAATCGTAATTTTGTGTATTTTTATAGATTTATCTGAACTTTGTTAATGGGGGTCAATGGTGCTTGATTATAACTACTGTGAATTTAATTACAGTAAACAATTACTGGTGCAGAAGTTAGCAGTTGTCTGGGCTTTTCTTGGATTCAAACACGATCAAACGCTCACATGCTCCCACAATCCACAAACAGTGGATAACTTTCTTTGCAAGTTGCATCTTCTGCTGTCAGATTTTTGGAGCCATCAAGTAGCTTCTGGCAAAGCTTAGATATTTGACCTCTCTGCTAACAGAATTGGTAGAGATTCGTGACACTGCTGCATCTCTGTGTGACAAGATATTTTACTGTCACTGAAGCTTTTTCTCTATAAATAAAGATGTAAAATCTATTAGTTTAATGTTTACTTTAACTATTGCAGCAGTCTAAGGTCTAAAAACTTCTCATTGACACTCCTAAGGAAAAAAATTATTTTTGACTTTGTGGCTGAAACGATTAATTAATGTGTTTTCCTTGCACAATCTAATTAATTTGATTTCAACTGACACATTTATACAGAAAAAAGTTTTAGTGCAAAACAATGGAAGGTGTTTAAAGACATTCAAACCATCTGTTTATGTTTTCAAACACTTACTGCTTTCACATTTGCAATGAACGGAGTGCCCACTTATTATGCAGTAGTAGAATGGGGCCGGTTATGGATCCTCTGTGATATTTGCTAATGTGCTGCAGTTGACCTGCTCTTCTCCGCCTCTCACTACTCGATTCGTTCTCCGCAGGGCAGCAGTTGGTTGAGTCCAGGCATTAATTCAGAATTGCAGTGTAGATGTTTGGATCATTTAAATATCTATCTCTAATCCCTCTCTAGCTAAAGTTTCTTATTATGTCATTGTGGAAAGATTCAAAGTGGGCCCACTTATCTTCTGTAATATTTCACAATGTTGGAACATAAAAGAGGAAAATCTTTGACCACTAATTCTGTAGATTCTCCTGATTTCTGGGTTTCCTGTAAGATTAGGTCTAGAGACTATGAAGAAAGTTGACAATTAGGTTATAAGTTTTGGTTCATTATCCCACTCAAACATTTTATGACCCCAAATTTTCAGGTTACTAACAGATCCATCAGATTTTGACTTCAAATTACCTAGTAGTTCAAAGAATTCATGAAGCCATACACTGTGACAACTGCGACAGACTGGCGACCTGTTCAGGGTGACCCCGCCTCTCGCCCAGAACGTTAGCTGGAGAGGAACCAGCAACCCTCCCAACCCCATTAGGGACAAGGGTGAACAGAAAATGGATGGATGGATACACTGTGACAAGGTTTTCTGGGCTTTTAAATGAGAAACAAGCCCACAGCATCACAGATCCACCACCATACTTAACATTAGAAACAAATTACACTCTCACATGTGTTTGCAAAATGCTCAGTCTTTGTCTTATCTAACCAAAACATAAAAATCCCACCACAGTTCTAGATCGAGAAAAATATAACTTGTAAGGACAGGCAAATTTTTAAAAATTCTTTTAAATTGACAAATTTTACAATTAAAGTCTTAAAATTACAAAATATGCTTGGTACAACATAAGTCTTGTGTATTCTTTGTCCAGGTTTTTGCTTCTATTGTAGTTTTAATTTTAGGATTATAAGAGCACAAATCAACCCCTGCTAATTATTTTTAGAAAATGTATGTCTGACACTATTTTTGTTTTGAATATCTAGAAAAATCTAACAATTTTCTTTAAAATTTTTCATGTTTAATTTATAATCTGAGCACAAAAGAAAATAAATGTTACATGAATTTTTGCATAAATTAAATAAATAAAAAGGTGCTTTTAACTTGACAATTTTGTCCCTCAGGACAGAAAATTTGGACATCTCTGGACTAATAATATTCATGTTTGCTGCACTTCTCTCACAGTGATCTTCACTGTAAATAACCCCAAATTAAGCTCCCTATTCATTGTATTCCCTTTTTGGCACTTATTGCATTTACATCTTTTTATTTTGTATAATATACAACGGACTTTCCATTTTTAACTTGATGCTTTTATTTTGATAAGAGAGCTTCCCTTGTTTATATTATAGAAGGGCAGCTTACCAACAGAAAGAATGGAAAACAAGTTGCAACAGAGTTGTAAAATGTATCTTGTTATCAGCGCCCCTTGTTTATTTTGTAAATAAGGATATTTCTAATATTGATTGGTTGGAATTGTAAATTTGCTTTGCTGTATACAAACAGTAGGTATAGTTTTGAATTAGAGTTGATATTTTTAGTAGTGAATGTTATTTTTAGTTGATATGTTACGGTTGTAAGAGTGTGTTTTTGTAGCTTACACTGTCTTTTTGTGTGTGTGTGTGTTTGTGCATACAGCTCTTACGGTAAAACTCAGTGTTTACTCCCAATAAACCTCACTGTTCATCAGTGAAACCACAATCCTTCATTTGGGGAAGGAGGGTATGCTACACTGATGTTTATTTTATTTCTTTTTTTATTACTGCATCCTCCTCAAACTTACCACTGTCTCCTTGGAAGCAAAACATTAAGAAATGAGGGCTGATTAGAGGCTTTTGCACAGCACTGCTACTGAGTGTACCATAAAAGTGTAAATAAAAGATCAAATTTCTGTAATTTTTAAATTCGTGATGTTTTAAAATAGCCCAGTCTTAATTTCAGCATTATAGTCTGTATTGTAACTCATCCTCCTCTAATCTTCAGACTATTTCTAGAAACTAAGTGCTTACTTTGGGGATTCGCTTTTCAAATATAGCCTGCCTCAGACAGGAGCTCCTCTTCTTATGCAGTAATTGTATGGGATACACCTCCAGCCCGTGAAAACCCAGAGGGATGTGATTAGGTGAGAGAATGTGACTTAATTAAAGTCAAGTGCACCAACGATGACAATCTGAAGATCGGCAGCATAGTTGATAAACCAGATTACTGCTCAAGCATGTCTGTGGTTTTGTGCTGGATCTTGCTGTTGTTTTTAGCAGCGTGACCACCAGTCTAATAGCAGCAGAATTACTCATCTGCAAATGAATACTCATTATAAACACCTCATATAAATTTATAAAACTAATCCTGCAGTGAACTTTGCACCATTTTTATTTGTAAATTGTGCAGCTTACCTGGAATGACTGGTTTTAAACATATTTAAGGACAATGAAGAATGTTTTGCATTATTTGCTGTTACTTCAGCTTTTAACTTTATCTCTGTTTTTTACTCCTTGTAGATTTGGCCTATAGTTCTTTTTAGCTGAGATACTGCAGCTAACAACTTAATGTTCTCAGTTCATAGATGATACCCCTGCTTTGTCTTTGTCAGTGCTTAACCATCCTTGACAAAGCCATAGGCTGAACGGCTACAGTAAATTATTTTTTATGCTCTCTTTCGCTTCCTTTGATAAGGTTACAGGCTTTCACAATATAAAAAACTGACAGGAAGCAGCAGTCAGCATGTTCTATTTTTTCTCTCTCGATTTTTCTGTTTCGTTTCGCACTAAAACGCTGACTGAATATATGAATGTTTTTCTGCTTGAGTTGGTTTTCTGGGAAAAGCCCAGAAAACTGGAATTTGAAGCGCCAGGTCGTGTGTATTTTAGTTCACCAGATGGCGCCGCAACAGCGCTTGTGCCAGGACTTGAATTGGTGAGTTCAAAGACATTGTTCATTCAGTTCCGTAATGTAATTCCAACTGGATTTTTAAATATCTTACATCATTTTTGCTAGTTATTCTTTTAGAAAGGTTTTAAAGAGACTAAATGCAACGACTATTTGTTCTTATATGTAATAAACGTTTTGTTTTGTTAGTACGTGCAGTTGAGAAGCTGTGTGTCGGATCTGAATATGAACGCACCAGAATCATAGCACCGTTGTCAAGAGATACGTTGCTAACCTTTTACCTCGAACACACGAGTTAGCTTCGAAGTAGAAGGAAATACTTGAGTTCTGTAACATTTTCCAACAAAAACAATAAGGTAAGCAACAGCACAACTGGTTTGTAATCCTCTGCTCTGCCACACGGTGTGTTTGCGACGTAGCTAAGTCTTGGTGATGCAGGAAGCTAACAGACAAATAAATGACAACCTGTTGTTCTGAGCTGTCACTTCTAAATTTTAATGCTAGCTGGGTTAGTCTATGAATGAAACTATAGATTATAAACTAAGAACTGGGTAATACCAACATGTTTTGGTTACTAAATGGCGAATAAACTCGCGGAACATTTGTAAATTATCGGAATAATCACGGTAATTTGAAGTTAGCATCGATGCTAACACAATTATGCTATTGTTTTGGCTGTTTCAGCCTCATAGATGATGTCATTCGGAGATTTTAGGCTGAATATTTATGCCTACGCTGACTTAGAATCACCCGACCTTCTCAGACGCTGACTGGGGACGATTTTAATGTCTTAAAGGACTTTGTTGCTATGAAACGAACAGATGAATTTAACTTGTCTCCTACTAACATCGACGTAGTGTGCAAAAGAAAGTATATATGCTATCAATTCTATAAGTTTGTATTTTTATCTGAAAATATAAAAATAGGGAAAACTTTCAGCTTTAGTTTTTGATTTTAGAAAAATACTACCTACTATATTACTATCATATTTTTCTGACTGAAAAATATCATATTTTGCGAAATATATGACAAGTCAGAATATTATGACTTGTCTGTTATATGGATCTTTGTACTTCCAGTAAAGTTTTATAAAAAGCTTAAAAGCACAAGGGAATAAATTAATGTTAAGTCAGAATGTTTATTACTAAAGTATCAGGTTTTCATTCTAAATCTAAATCTTCCCTTACATTTATGGTCAGTGTATTATATCATTTTTAGAGCAGAAAGAATATGTTATTTTCTTATTCACTTTTATTTGAATTTTTCTATTAATTTTGTGAATCTCATGGCCCATGTCTTCCTACGTTGACACTGGCTCTTTACTTCCCTTTTTGTTAAGCATGTTATTTGTACTTCATAATTATGGATTAATTTATTTTCCTTTGTAGCTGGGTTCTTTGCTAAATTGTGGAGATACATAATCAAAAATGCTCAAAGTGGTACATTATTTATTTTAGTTGTCTTGTTAATTTGCGGTTTTAGTCTACACTTTGTTTTCATGATGATGAACTTTATTTGGGCCTGTCAGCTCTTTGCAAAATGTTTTGTTGCGCTCTGATGAAACAAAAATGACTCTGAATGCCCTCCTGATGTTTGACAATATTTATCTGAATGGCATAACCCAAATTTCTGGAAAATCTAATTAGATTTGAAGAAATTTGCTTCAAATTTACATCCAAGCAAAAAAGAAACATAAGTGGCAGACCGCTTCCTTTAGTAACCAAACATTTCTGAAATTGACCAAAAAATGCAAAATGAACAAAACCCCATTAACTCTTTGTTCTCTCTGAAGATGCAAATGAAAATGCTTCTAAAATGGATTCAGAAAAATGCCAAACTTTGTTCAAGTAACTCCTGCATGTTTCTTCTCATATATTGCAGAAATGTTTAGGCGTTTCTTGAAGTATATTTACACATCATTGCTGAGGGCGTGGTTAAAGTGGCTCCTCAGGAAAACTACAGGGACTTGTGAGCTGCAGAGGATTTGCAGTGGAGACAAACCAGGAGCCACAATGACAAGAAAAGCAGGTAAAATACTCCTCCACCAGTACTCTTCTTGTTGCAGGGCAGAATCCCCCTTTCACTAATCTGCTCCCTGTTTCCTTGTCCTCCAGAATACTCTCTCCAGTCATCTAAAAATAAAGTAAGATATGCAAACTAAAATATTGTACATTTCAGGTTCAGTTGAACCACTTCTTTTTTGTTGTCATCATTTATTCATGATATTTAAAAATAACAATTATTTTGATCTAAATGGTGGAAAAACAACTTTTAATACAGTTAAAAACCAGAAGTTGATATACTTAATAAAAGGATGCATTCACATTTTTTTCTCACTGTCTGAATTTAAATCAGATCAAACTTCATTTGTTTTAGGTAGAACTACCTAAAATATTTCTATTTGCTAAAAGCTACAACAATGAGAGAAAGAATATGTCAGAAATTAATTTCAGTGTCTTCAGAATCAGAAGTAAATCAACTCCAGTTCACTCAGTTACTGTAAATTAAAATGACTTTTAAAATATGCAGCTGCATCATAAAAGATGATAAAAGCTGACGGTATCGACTGTCTGACCTTTTTATCTTTAGACTAGTGGATTTTGTGAACTTTAAAATCAGCAGATCTTCTGATTTTAATCTGTCCTTATCTTTGGCAACACTTGCCAAGTGTAGAAAGAACAGATCTAAATGTCATGTACATCTAAAGCTTGACAAACATTTTTCAAGCCAACACTCTGAGAATACTGGTACTGTTTTTCTCCAGTGAATTTAAAAAACTCTCAGGCTGATTGTTGTTTATTTAACTTTTTTATTGTTTGTCTGATGCACTTCTGTGTTTTTTTTCATGATTGTTTTTCCTTGTCTTCTCAGGTTTTGAGAGGAGCTTTGGAAACAAGCAAGGAAAATGTAGCGAAACATGTGGATCAGATTATGAAAGAGAAGGAAATCAAACCCCATTCAGATCACCTGTACGTTTACGTTTACGTTTTTATCCGGGCTGATTTTTGACTTAGTTGTTTCGTTGTAGTTTTGAGTGACTCATTGCTCCTTTCTCTGTTTGTCTTGCAGATTTAAGGCAAACCTGTACATCTGCCTGCTGCAGATATCAGGATACAACAGACTGTATTTTTGTGTGGAAGACTTGAGGATGGAGGCCTTCAACTCGGATAATCCAAAACACGAGGCCATGCTGCTAAAGGTGTGGGTTTTATAGTTTTGTGCAGGGATGCACAACATGTCAGGTGATGTTAGTCAATTTTTAACACATCAGTATCGGTCCGATAAGTAAAACTGGGCCGGTATTAATAACTAATGTTTATTTCCATCACGGCTGCAACAAAAAGTTTTTCAGTAATCAGTTATTCTGATAATGAATCAGATGAAAAATTGGCACATTCTGCAGATTTTTTTTTTTTAACCACTTAAGTTTTTTTTTTGCACAATATTAAAAATACATTAAAATATGCAGAAAAGCAAATAATTCAATTCCTTTCTTTAAATAAGAAAGTAAAAATGTTATTGCCTAAAATACTGTAACAGTATTCCTTTCATGTACGCTTGGTCATTTGTAGCAAAGGATGCATCTGCAGCTAAAATATGAAGCAAAAAGTGCAAAATATGAGATTCATTTTACAGAATTTGAACCAAGTGAAACTAAAATTGCCATGTTTTTATTCTTTGTACAGTTTTGACTTAATTGCGTCTCGGAGGGTTTTGTTCTTTCAGCTAAGGGCCACTTTTAAAGTCTGTATACTCCAGTTTGCAATTAATCAGTTGCTAAATTACTTGATGATTATTTCAATAATTGATTAATCATGATTGATTTGATTAATTGTTTCAGCCCTAATTTCCATCTTGTTGTCGTTTGTGTTGCTGGGTAAAGTGGGAGGGGCTTAGTCAATGTAATATTAGTGAATAATTTGCTGAAATAGCGATATTAATATTGGTATTGGTCCAACTTTTCAAATCGGTGCATCCCTACATTTGTGTAAAGAAGTCACTATGAATTAGTTTTCTTCCGTGTATATTTCTGCTACGTTTATCCAGTCCTTTATAGTTTTGAAATACTAGTTTTGTTAAGTGAATCACTTTTTTTTCTTTTCAATCAAGCTGCTGCTGTAGATGATAGCAGACGTCTTTGTTCCTGTGGTCCATTCCGATGCCGTTTAGATGTTTGACTGTAGAACTTTGTGTTTTTAGCTTTGGGACTTGTTGATGCCAACAGTGAAACTGGAGTCCAGGGTAACGAAGCAGTGGGGAGACATCGGCTTCCAAGGAGACGATCCAAAGACGGATTTCAGAGGAATGGGCCTGCTGGGTCTCATCAACCTGCTGTGAGTATTTACCACATTCCTTCATTGAAAAATACACTTTCTAACACAAATGAAGCACAAATACAGTTCTCTAACTCAGTAATAGAGAATTTAGAAGAATATAACATATTGTAGCTCTATAAAGTGCCTCCCAAAAGTATTTGCATCTCTTTCTCACATTTTGGCCCATTATACCCAAAGTCTTTGCTGTAGTTTAGTGGGATTTTATCCTATAAACCAGGACTATGCAACCTGTGACCTTCTACAATCACTCTTTTAACGTAAAAATTATAAAGATCAAAATATGATTCTAAATATGAAGTCAAAGGAACATTATGTATGGATTTAAGAAACGTTTTACTAATAAAAATCTGAAAAGTGTGGCGCGCCTCCTTTATATAGTCAAGTTCATTTGTATAACATTTCAGCAACAGAGCAGCTTAGATTACTTTACTCGATGAAAACATAATAAAATAACCAATTATGAAACGTCAATACATATTACATTTTGTCAAATGCTATATTCAAAATAATCAAATATATTGATCGGTGTTCCAGTTATTATTAATTAAAGGCAACCCTCATCTGGAAGTTTGTTCCAGATTAGTTCATAAAAATTGTAGGGTTGTTCTTCCTGTTTCTTCAGTTCTGACAGCGACTCCATGTTTTACTGGATGAAGTTGTTTATTCAGAGAATTAACCCCTGAGTTGAGCTGTAATAAATCCTGACGTTTTTTTGTTTTGCAGCTTTTTCAGTGAAAACTACACGGCAGAGTCTCGCCAGGTGCTGTCTCATGCAAACCATCCCAAACTGGGGTAAGAGGCAGTTATTTCAGCATCATTTCTGTTTGTTTGTGGAAACCTGCTTGTGTAGTAGATGTGAAATGTGTTTCAGGTATTCATATGCTATAGTTGGGATCAACCTGACAGAAATGGCATACAGCCTGCTGAAGAGCGGCGCTCTGAAACCACATTTCTACAATTCAGTCCCAGGTCCTCCGGAGCTCAAGGACTTCCACCAGTTTTACTGTGAGTAACTATAATGCTTCATAAATCCATTCAGACATATTTAAGTTCCATATTTGGTCACAATGCAGCCACAAACCTCAATGTGTTTTATTTGGATTTAATGTGATTGACCAACTCAAAGTAGAGCATAAATTTGAGAGGAAGAAAATGATATATAACATAAAAATTGGAGTATGCACTAATGTTTTCAATACTTTCCGGATGGCTATTGTGGTTTGGTGGGTGGAGAAGTCGTCTTTCAAACTGAGGGTTGTGGGTTTGATTCCAGCTTCCTCCTTAACCTCAAGCTGTCTGCCAATTGGTGTGTGAATGGGTGAATGTGCCCATTCACACACTAATGGGCATTTTGGTCTAAAGTGTTTCATATGACTAGAAAGACACTGAAATTCAGTCCATTTACTTTGTAGAAAAGCTCAACCTTTCCTGCTTAACATCAATACAATGTTTTTTTTATTAACTGATTAATAATTAGAGAACCATTTATATGCCTGAAACATTTTGTTTTACAGAGTATGAACCAGGTGAAGCTAAAACTGCCATTGAAGGAGTTCACATTTTCACAAATAAAGATTTTTAATCTTAAACACAACATGTATATATTTTATAGCACACTTTTGGCTTAAATATTGCTTATCACACTTTTGGCTTAAATACTGCTCTAAGTATCTCGTCCTTTCAGCAAATTGCCCTTTTTGAGTAATACATTCCAGTTACCAATTATTACAATATTCGATTCATCACGGTTAATCCAATCAATTGCTGAAGCCCTAATCAATAGTAGTTTTCTCTTATATAGAGGCATCACATAAATTCTAGATGATGGCCGCCCGGCCTGTGATGTCACGCTGAGGTTTGTGGTTGTGTTACAAAATGTGAAAGACTTTTTCAAGCCACTGTGTCTGTTCCTCATTTCTCTTTCTCAGTGTGGAAGTTTTTCTTCAGCCTCTGTTTTACTTTCCAGGTTATCTTGCGTATGAGTTTGATAAATTCTGGGTTGCCGAGGAGCCAGAGAGCATCATGCACTTCAATCAATACAGAGAAAAATTTCACAACATAGTGAAGACTCATCTGCAGGACCCTGACGTGTCTCTCACACTGAATGTCGCTTGCAATTAGTGTGTTTCGACGCATTTCTCCTTGTTTACGTCCCAGTTGGATCTGATTGAAGGAAGCGGGATTATCAAAGAAGACCCTCAACAACAAGCAAACTATAAATTGAACTTTTTCAGTTTCTTTAGTGATACTTTAGTGGTGCCCAGTCAACCTTCGTCCAAAACGACGACTATTTTCCACATGCAGCACAAACCCGAACGCCTGTACCTCCGAAAAGTGACCATTCCAGAGACTGTTCAGAGAAATGAGAACTGCTGCCGAAGACTCAGGTGGAGATCATGACTCATGAGGTTTTAAGCACCTTGGTGATCAAATTTTAACATAAAAAAAATGTAATTACCATGTTTCCTTGTGTTTGAGGTGTCTGTGTTGTGACAGTTTTACCCTCAGGCTATTCATGTTTATGACCTGAGCTCATGACTTAAACATAAAACATGGTGCTCCATCATGCGTGGTTTAATATCTCCCCACTTGTGTCACGCTTGCACCCTGTTTTCAGTCTTTTTATTTACCAAGACTGAGTTTTTAATGCTTCAGTGTGCAATTGTGAGAAACTTTCTGCTTGAAGTCAATAAATTTCACATTTGAGTTAAAAATTGTTGGCGTATACGCAGCATAAAATCTTTAGGACACATAAAGATGGATTTAAGGTGAACAAAAACATGTTTAACACGTTTTAATAACAAATCCTTTTATTAAGATGTAAGTAAGTGCTGGTTTAGGCTACCTGAGAAAGTTCTGCCATGCGTTACATAAAGTGCAAACTTGTGTCAACGGCTTTCGCTCCCACAGTGACTGCATTGGTTCCAGAGTATAAAAAAAGTTAAATACAACACTCTGTTTTCAGGGAAAATGAAGCTTCAACAGAAGCTGGTTTTCCCTGTATTAGAGGTAAAACATCCAGGTTGTTTTAAGGTTTACGTTCAGGCTTCTGAGTCTGGAATCTCAGTTTGGTGCTTCGATTCTTCTGGACATCATCATGGCTCTCTTGATTTGCTCGAATGAGACGAACATGACGACGTTCCAGGATCCCAGTCTCAGAAACGAAGGCATAAACCTGGAAAACAAGGAAATTATCAATACTAATGTAGAGCTATCGTAAAAGTATTCATGCCCCCTAAACTATTTTGTTGGGATTTTGTGTAGCAAACCAAAACAAATTGTGCATCATTGAGAAAAGGAAGGAAACCGTTTGTGGTTTTCAATCTTTCACAATAAAAATAATTTTAAAAAATTGTATTCAGTCCCAACAGTGTCAAAACTGAGGATAGAGAGAGTATAAGATCAGTTCAGATTTTTGTTGCCAATATCAATTGCATTTTATTCTGGACTTTGACTAGGCCATTCTAACATGAATATGTCTTCATGTAAACCATCCCATTCAGTGAACCTTTGCCCCAGCCGACAGAGTTACAGAGTCTAACAGGTTTTCTTGTAATTATTTCCACCCATCGGTGTCGCCCCCAAGTGGTGGACAGGGGGTACTGTGGCCACCCAGACAAGATGACCACAACTTTAATAATTCATGTTCAGTTCATACAAACACATACAGACATCTTCAAACAAGACACAAATGTAAAACACAATAAATGAATACACTTCCTTTTATGGTTCTTTCTTTTAAACTATTTTTTCTTTCTTTCTTATTTCTTTCTTTACTTTATTGTAATTCTTTTCTTACCCTTTGTAAAACGCAGTTGGTCCCTCTTTAGTCATCATGGTCCAGGCGCAGTTGATGGCGCTGCGGTACTGGCCTGGCGGAGAGTTCATGTATCTTGTTTTCACCACATCCACTGGGGAGGCAATCACCGTGGTGACAAAGCCCGCTCCGAAGGCAGACACGAAGTGGCACGGAAGATTATCTGTAGGGAGATAATGAAGGATCCCATCAACTGTGAGGTGATTGTTCTGGGTCTGTGTCAGCAGTCTGAGTAATCTGAATGGAGCGGAGAGCATGGTTGTGATAAATCTCACATTAACTGCAGCATTTACAGCTTTCTGTGACGGGACATTACAACATGTTCTGTACCGGGCTGGTTATCAGCTGCAGGGGAGGGAGAGAGGTGAGTGGGCGTGGGAGTCTGGTCCAATTGATAAACTCCTCTCAAACAGAGGAGTGTTAAAGGAGAGCATATTATGGCAGGTTGTTGAAAACACACTCCTATCTCATGATTATGTGTTTTAAGTAACTTTAGAACGTGATGTAAAGCTAAAAAAAGTCGATTTTACATAATCCTGTTTCATTATTATATAATAAGTTGACTTGCCATAAGTCCCAGACTGAAGAACTCTCACCTGACAACAGTTTGTGTCTGAGAATGGCCTCTTTGATCAGGTCATAGGTAACCAGTTCTGTGCAGTTCACCAGTGCATTTCTTGTGATGTTGGGTAATGTTCCTGAAGAACACACACACACGCGCGCGCACACACACACTCTTAGAGCATTATTCAACAACATTGTTTGTGGATTTTGTCCCCTGATGTGGGAATCTCTCCTCTCACCTTTCCACAGGCCTCTTAAACCCTCATTGAGGAAGATTTGTCTGTAGGCTTGCATTGTGCCGTTGTAGCGCCGCGCCACGCTGTTCAGATTCATCTGGGCCTGGAATCGAACCTTGACCACGTCGGTGGGTTGTGCAAACGACACGGCCATGGCACCTGTTGTGCAGCCAGCCAGTATCCGCATCAGCACGCCTGGATCTGGAGAGACGTGGAAGAGGAGGGTTTTTTTTTTTTAGGTTTTTTTATTTTTTATTTATTTTTATTTTTTATTTTACATCTAGAATTTATAAATGGTGCAGTAAGAATGTTGCAATAGACGGACTGTATGACTTTGCTCATCCACCAAGCATGAAGAACCATTCTACATGCTAACCTGTCCTAAAACATCCTATCAAATATTTTTGGTGTAGTTTCTATACATAGTGTGCTTGAGTTAAGACAAAACTCACTTACAAATAATTTTTTTGCAATATAGAAACTTGTATTAAGTAAAGATTTTCTTATTTTTGATGAACATGGGAAATTATTTCACTTAGAACAGGGGAAAATGTCTTGTTTTTAGTGAAATAATCTCCCAGCATCCCTAGTACTTCTTCATCAATATTAAGGATTTATTGACTTAGAACAAGTTCATGAATCTTGCCAAAAACGTTACTTTTTTGTTTTATTTTAAGTATACTTAGACATTTCCACTAGAAACTAGATAAAAAGATTTTGTGTTTTTGCAGTGTGCAAGTGAAATCCTACTTTCTTTGCCTCCAGTGTAGAAGTTTTTCACGTTGTCATAGAGACCGATTCTGATGGAAGCGAAACACAGCTGCCTCTGCAGTCCGGCCACCAGCCCGTTATACAAGGACTTGGGCCCCTCGGTCCGGACCATGGTGCTGATGGTACCAAACACCCCTCTGTAGCGGATGCCACCCACCGCTTGCTTCTCCCCTTGAATCTAAGGGAGAGGTGCCATTTAGATTCCAGAAAATCAGAAGATAAATCCATTCTGGTGCAAACATCATAATGTGTACTCATTTGGTAAAATAATATATTTACAGATAAAGAAGGTTTTTTATATTAATTGCAAAATGTATATTTTTTGTACATAGATTTTTAGAGTCTATGTTTTCCATTTATTGATTACTAAATTAGTTGATGATTAATTCAGTAATCAATTAATCATGATTGATTCGATTAATCATTTCAGCCCTAGTATTTTGTTGCCATGTCTGTTTCTGTTGAAAGGGAGAGAGAGTTGATCAATCTAATATTAGTGAATATTGTCAATTGGCCAATATTGTGATAATAATAATGGTTGTCTATATTGGTCAATGTGAATATTTCCATTCATAGTGGCTTCTTCTAAAATTATTTCCATAATTGATTAATCACAATTGACTCAAATAATTGTTTCAGCTCTAATTTCCATCTTGTTGCCGTTTGTGTTTCTGGAGAAAGGGGGAACAGGATTGGTCAATGTGATATTAGTGAATATTGTTGATTGGTTGAAATTACATTACTAATATTGGTTATCAATATTGGTCCAACTTTTCAAATCAGTGCATACCTAAATTTGGGGGAAGAAGTAACTATAAATTATTTACGCATTGAAATGATCTTTAAGAAATATCTTCATATATTTTTGAAATACTAGTTTTATGAAGTGAATCAATTCTTTTTTTAAAAACAAATAGTTGTTTGTAGTGCCTGTATTCTCCACTTATCAATTAATTGATTATTATTTCAACAATCAATTAATCACGATTAATTTGATTAATCATTTCAGCCATAAACTGATGATTATTATCATAAGTTGCTGGTACCTGCAGTCTGACTTTGGCTGTGTCCAGAGGAAACGTGACCACGTCCGCTATGCAGGCTGCTGCTCCGGCACTCGCCATCTTCACCCCAAGAGGAGGAGGCACATCAGAGGGCTTGAGTCCCACCATGTTCCCTGCCTCTGCAGACAATAAACATAAAGATCTTTGATTTCACATTGAATCAGGGATCACTGAAGTCTCAGTTAGAGCTGCAAAAGACACTTACATTGTTTAGGTCTAATTAAAGGTTCTTGTTTTGGTCCTGAGATGTTACCAGGCAGGGTTTGAAGGACCAGATGGTAATCCTGGAAGGGCCCCTTTATCACAGAAAGGGAAGAGGCGTCTTGCTCTGTAATTATATACTTACTGTCCGGTTTTTTATGGCATCCACAGAGAGGCGTCACTGTGCACTTTTGTATGCCCGGGTTCAATCAAAGTCCACTCCCTGTGAGATAATCAGTGTTCAATTCACCTCATAGGGCCTTTCACTAAAAACAAGAAAAACAAATTCTGTTGTGAGTGAAACAAAATTGATATCTCAAAGTTCTTAGACATAATTTAATATCTTTATTTTATTGTTTTTTGTTTTTGGATGCCCAGCTCTGGTGCAATGAGTGCAAATATGTGTCAGCAGATTTCTCACATAAACTTTCAATAATATTAGGTAATTATTTACACAGCAGGAACATCGTGTATATCTGAGCGCTATCTGATGAGTTATTTGGGGGCTTGTCTGGGCTTCCAGCCAATAACAGCACAAACATGCAAACAGCAGAATCACAAACCCAATCCTCAGTCACTTCTGCAGACTTTACAGTATTCACAATTTCGTGCTGGGTTTTGTTTGCTGTCTTAGTCTGAAGATATATCTGTCAGTGTTTTTATGCTTTCTGGCTGTTTTTTCAGTTGTTTTTGTCAAATCAAACATGAGGAGTCGTAGATCTGAGCAGTGACGTTCATCCATGACTGAAGTTCAATCCACAGAAGATAAGAGCTTTGAAATCACATCATGTAAGGCAGAAGCTGAGTCTGTTATATAAGAATAAATGTACATATGCAGAAACTTGCACAAGTATTCACACTCCTTAGACATTTTTAGATGTTCATGTTTTCATCTGCAAACTTTAATTTATTTTTGAATGAGATTTTGATTGTGAAGTGGAAGGAAAATGGTTCTGTCTGTCCGTCCGTCCATCCATCCATTCATCCATCCATCCATCCATCCATCCATCCATCCATCCATCCATCCATCCATCCATCCATCCATCCATCCATCCATCCATCCATCCATCCATCCATCCATCCATCCATCCATCCATCCATCCAGTTGTAATAGTGAAAAACAGCAAACTACATCAGAAAGTAAATTAGAAAGTAAATTAGAACAAATGCAGTTTAGTTCTAATTTACAGTAACTCCTTTCTTCATCTACAGGTTTAAGAGAACTGTTCATTTATTTTCATCTTTAATCAGCTATTCAGGAAATGGTTTGTCAGATTGATCATTTTTATTATGTTGTTTATGTTTCCAATGTCTGGCCAACATGTTTTATTATCAAAATCAACTCGTAAAATGGGAGTCAACATCCTTTAAAAACAAATTCATTTGCAGACATCCAACCATTTAAAAATGATATGCAATGTACTGTAAATTAAAATATTCTATGATCTACAGTCTTTAGTCGAGCCTACCCAACTAATAGTATAATGGTAAAATTTTAGAAGGAATATTTATAGGAGATTCAAAGCTATAACAACTTTTAGCCTCTTTAACCGTTTGGGACCTAAAACATTTGGAATAATTTCACTTAATAAAATTTCCCTTTTAATGAAATGTTGTACGAACCTGAACTCTTTCAACAGTTCCCTTCTGACAAACATTATGTTCAATGGATTAATAATTTATTGCTCCCTCAGGAGTCCAAAACAGGCTTGTTCCCACCAACCAATGGCATTTTGGCTTGGTGTCTTACTGAGCTGTGATTGGACGACTGCGACCACAACCCCCACAGGCTTGGACATCAGAGACGGATGAGTTTTGTGGACTGAGGTTTGTTTTCTCACTGTCTGACATACACACATGCTGTGAAAGAATTAAGACTGAAACTCATTTGAAAACAACACTTAACAGATTTTAACTTCAGTAACTCTTTTGATCAGATGTTTCCTTCAGAATCACAACTTCTATTTGCTTAAAGATGATTTTGAACTTTTGAAATGGGATACTTTAGTATTTATTAAACTAATTCTGTAAACTGAATACTGTTCTTAGAAATGTTAGTTTTTTAAATGTATTGATTTTGCTTTAAAAATCTGTGGACTTTGCTGTGTTAACTCAGTCTGTGCCAGATTAAACTAGTGTGTATCCATGGTTTCTGTCCACAGAGTGAAGGAACACAAAGCTGGCCTCTAGCTGGAGGTGTTTGCTATCGTCACGGGTCAGTAGGTCAGAGGTGGAGTGGAAAGCAATATAAATTCATGCATCCAGTTCAACAGTTGCAACAAAAATGATTGTTACATCCACAACCCAGTTTCTAATAAGAGGAAGAAAATAGATGGATGAAAAATAATCCACATCAGGGGTGTCTAAACTTTTTGGCTTGAGGGCCAAAAATATCAAGTTGAAAGAATTCAGAGCATCATAAATAAATAATATTTTAATGTAAAGAGAAAAGCAATCAGATTTCTGTGTGAGAAATATGTAAATTATAGATTTTAAACCAAAAAAAAAGGTTTGCCAGACTAAAACAAACGAAAATACAGCAAACCATATAGTATATTTTTCATTTTATTCTGGATTTTTTGTGTCTTTTTAGTAATAACAGAATATGACTAAACTTGAATGAATACTTTGTGTGTCAACTGCATGTACTGTGATCAAGGGCCATTGAGAATTGTTCCGAGGTGCTGGTAATGGCCCCTGGGCCGCACTTTGGACACCACTGAAATGTTTGGCTCAAATAAAGGAAAAATGCGAGTTCTGCCACTAGATGGCAGTCACGCACCATTTACAGGAAAGTGAATAAAGCTCTGGAGGCAGCAATCTGAATTAATGACACCGATTTTAATTAGACGAGTGATACACAATGCACCAGAATCCAGGGCAGCAACATCTGGTCAAATAAATTCAACATATTTACAGTAGAAAAAAAAAGATGTAAAAATGCACAAAATTTAAAAAAAAAAAAACTAAAAACCCCTGCATGTCTGGAAGGACAAAAATGTAATAAAAAAATAAAAGGCAAGCAGATGCAGTAGTGGGCTTTGACACATTGTAAACAAAGAAGCTCTTCATTTTAGTGTAATAATACTGAAAGAAATGAAAATATTTTCTCTGTAGCTTAAATAGAATGTTTTAGCAGTTGAATAGAATCTGTCTATGCATTTGTTGTACAGGTTGGTTTCATTTTTTGTCAACTGAAGAAAATAAAGAATCTGCTAAAGTGACGAACAGCATTAAAGTGAACTGGAGTGTTTTCACAACAATGGATCTCTATCGCTCTGTCTTCTGGCTCCTTATAAGAACAAAGCAGCAATCAGAATTGCAACTAAAGGAAGCAACAGTTTGACCAGATGTGATAAGTGACGATGCACACTGTAGAATATTCATATGCTAGTTAGAACCATACTGTACAGAACTGTGCAAAAGTTCTTTAAAAGTTGCTGAACTTTTATATTTCCTGCTGCTAAATTTTCAGTAACGGGTTCAAAGGTTACGAGAAGATCTAACAGCTCTGAAGCAAAGTATAGAAGTGGTTTCAAACACTACATGTGTGGACATCTACACAGCCTAGTTGTACAGAGATATCAGATTAATACCACTTATGCATATTGTCTTATAAAGGTACAGCCACTACTTACACACACTTGATTTCATCTGAGCAAACCATGAGCGCGTCTCTACACTGCAAAAACTCAAAATCTTTCCAAGTACGTTTGGTCCATTTTCTTAGAACTACTGAAACTAACTTACAAGTAACTTTTCAGAAAAATATGAGAGCTTTTTTAAAGCCAATAATTCCTTAATATTGATGATTATTTCATTTATAACTATGGGTGCACCAATAGCATTTTTCTGGCCAATTATAACCTTTAAAAACCCAACCTGCAGGTTCTGATTTTGGCCCATATTGATTTTTTTTTGTCTGAAATGTTGCTAAATATAGCAAGAAAGTTGCTGAGTTGGCAACAGTGGGTTTACTATGGCAGTTAACGACAGGATCTGATAACTGCCAACGTGCAGAAAGTCAAGCCTCTCTCACAGCAGAGCAGAAGAGGACAGATTTTTAAACCGCCAAGTAAGATCGGTGGATAAGATCAGCTTCACATGTATGCGTCAGCTGATCAAAGATCTCCCAAAATTAAGGAAATCAGGGCTGATTTATCAGTGCACCCATACTTATAAATTGGGGAAAATATCTTGCTTTAAGTGAATATAATCCTCCAGAAGAAAGAGGATCAGTATTAAGTGATTATTTACTCAAACCAAGCTCCTACATTTTTCTGAAAAGTTACTGGTAAGTTAGTATACCTGAAATAAAACAAAACTGATATATTTGCACTAGAAATTGGACCATAAATACTTGTTAAGATTTTGTATTTTTGCAGTGCAGCCTTCTCTTCAGACAACAGGATCTATTGATTTACATGGTAGGTTTTAAATTTCTGGTAAAATACGTCATTAGAAGCAGTTTTGGTCACATTCTTTCACATATACACTTGTACAATTTCCTCCATAATCCTAGAAAACGTCACAGAAACCTTTCAGAACCGCTTTAGTCCTTCAGCCGGAGAGAGAGATCTCATAGTCACTTGTGGACAGCAGGGGGCGCCCGACTTTCCGCACGTTCTTGGCATTGGTGATGCATGCCGCCACATCCACCGGCTTCTCAAAGTACCGCACCAGAGCCTGCTCAGTGAGGACGGAGGCCAGGAACTGCTCGAAGGTAATGGCCCAGTCTTTGTCGATGCTGGTGCTGTGCGGCAGCCTGCCGCCGCTGGGAATCCCCCTCCGTTCGCGCTCCGAGGGCTGCTCGTCGCTGCGCACCAGCACCGTGTCGTCGGCGATGTCTTCGCACTGCAGCTTCTCGTCCAGCTCATGGGAGCCGGCGCTCAGCACAGAGTACGACGACATGGACGTGTCGTCTTTTGTTTCGTCGTCGGAGATGAGCATGGCGGACGACGTCCCCGTCTCCTTAGGGGACGAGTCTTCCAGCTTGATGTCCTGCATGGGCGCCAGCTCCTCGCTCACATCCTGCCGCTTGTCGTCCTCGCAGGGGCTCGGCTTGTCCTCCAGCTCCGCCGGGATGAAAACATCCCCCAGATCCGGAGCGTCTTGAGTGGATTTGAGATTCGCCAAGTCTCTTGTGCACAAACTCGACTCTGAATTTGTCTCCTGGCTGGGCTCCTTCCGGCCGCTGGAAGCGAAGAGCTTCCCCACTTCTCCCATTTCCAGCAGCAGACTGGTGACGGTTGCAGTGGCGTGATAAAGCTCCTGCTCAGCTACATCCTCACTGAACATGCTGTAGAGCGTCTTACAAAGCTCAATGAACTGACTCTGAAAGACAGAAACAATACATCACAATTCTTTACATCATAAGAATTGATCACGATAAATGATAAACATTATGATAAATGCCCATGCCTAAACAGCAAGGGTTGCTGGTGTCCATGGAGATTTACTCTACACTAGAGATCCATGTAAGATCCATGGATCCACTTTTTCACTTCTGATATGTGAGGTTTAGTATCGGCCAATACCAGTCCAATACAGAAAAACATTGCTGAATTCACTTAAACAACTTATTTTTGTAAACACACAGACATGAATGTACTTAATTACGATCTGTAAGCACAAAGCCGTTTCTCAGATCAGATCCTACCTGGTTCAGTTTTGGAAGGTCCTTTGTGCTTTCTCCTTTGGGCTTCGTCTCCTCGTTCCACAGCTTCAGGTAATGACGGTAATCAGGAGTGTTCAGTTTCTTCACTGTCAAATAAATATGAAGAATTTATTCAAGGTTTTCAAATTTAAATTAGACGCTTGGGTTCCATATTACAGTTAAGACATTCTATAAACAGGCACACATTTTCTTGCCAGGTGCCAGAAACAGCATGGTAGCATTTAGTAAAATTACCTTTTCAAACATTTAGGTTTCCACAAACGTCTCACAATAATTTACTAGAATTTTAGCCCATTGCTCCTGACAGAACTTTACTCAAATGAAGGAAATAATTTGAGTAATTTAGCAAACTCTAAAACTTTAGCTTTCTATGTTGCTTTTTGAGTCATGGCTTCTTCCTCTGCGAGCGGCCTTTCAGGCAGTGTTAATAGAGGACTAACTTCACTGTAGATAATGACACATAATTAGCTTCTGCCTGCATACGTCCATTCCACATACAGACACATTCATCTCAGACACAGAGCCTTCTTCTTCCCTGATGAGGTTTTTTTATTAAGCATCTTTTCTTGTGTCCTATGATTCTCTCACCTTTTTCAGTCTTGAACGTAACTCTGACGAAGCCATCGTCCTTCTCACCTCGACCCTTTGAGTCCCGACCTGAGAAGATCAGTAGTAAATAAGTAACCTGAGCTGCAATCAAAGCATACTCATGTTTTAAAATGGTCTAGTCAAAGTTTAGATTTAATACTCAAGGAGAATCTGTGGCAAGACACAACATGTTTTTTAATTTATTCACTTGATTTTAATTGTGTATTTTATTTAATGGAAACATATCTATAGATATCTAAATTTACAGAAAAAGTGCGTTCACACAATATTGACATCGTGTTTGTTTTTCATACATAATTTCAACAATTAACACTGAATTGCGTCATTAATTTGCAAAATTGTGGAAATGTTTGATGAGCTTGAATGAAGAAACAGAAAAGTGGTTGAAAAAGCAGCTAAACTATTCAAACTTTTGAAAGGATAGAAAAATGGAAAGTCTGTTTGAAAAGTAGAAGCATGGACTTACTTTAAATAAAGGCAAAAAACTGGTTTAGAGTTGCCTTTGATTAGCAGTAAATGAGACATTTATCAACATATTTTATGTATATTGATGATTTTGATTATGGAAAATTGTTAAGATGTAACAATTAACTGATGTAACTGATGTTTATATGGTGTGTAACACTTTGAATTGCCTTGTTGCTGAAATGTGCTTTACAAACAAACTTGACCCAAATTGAATAAATGTATCCACTGAACAGCTTCTGCAAAGTAATCTAGGTCAATCAGCATTGCTTCAATCAGACAGTGGGATTTGTGGTTGCACGGTTAACTCAATTGCATCCTTCATATGCAAATCACATCGCCACAAAATCTGATTTTACTCACTAACTGCATGATAAAAATCTCCAGTCTGTACGCCAATCTGCTCTGACTAAACCTGAAAAATAAAATCTGTGTGCCACAAAGAAGTGATCTGTTAGGAGTTTTAAACTTACTGATGGATGTTTCTGGAGTGATGTCTTCGAAGAAGTACTGAGTGGCTTCGAAGGCCGAGTCGGGCTCTTCTTGCTCATGAGTGATCTCTGGGAAAAACAGTTTCTTTACAGAATTAGGCTAAAATGCAAAGTTCAAGGAGGCTCAAAAATGTTGTATCCTGTTGAAAAACAGCATAATCTCTACAGCACCGCAAAAAAACCTAAACCTTACTTTGTGTTTTCTGTCTAGATGCTAGTGCAAATATTTTAGTTCCCTAAAAATAAGATAAGTAGCTGCTTTCCACTGGCCATATAATGCCACAATTTAATATTTTGAAAATGTCACATAAATCACATTAACAACAACCAGATGTCACCAATGGCAGAAAGACGAATTAGATGAGAGGAAATAGTTGAAGCTTTTTTTACATTGTTTTTTTAAATTTGTTTATGTGATTTTAATTGCATTTCTCATTTAATAGAAACACTTTGTACTGTGACATTTGTAATGGAGTGCAGCTACTGTTCAGTATCAGATATTTGTTGTTGCCTGTCTGACACTCACCAGGTAAGACGTGCATCTTGTAGAGGAGCTTCAGCCTCTCCGTTAGATCCCCATGACACAAAACACCTGCAGCACACAACATGGAGTTGAAAGCTCAGACAGAACCAACTACATCCAGAACGGATGTGTCCGTAACCCATCCCTGCTAACCCAGGCCGTTGATGAAGTCTCGGAAGTTGAGGAGGGCGTCTCCGTTTTCGTCCAGCAGACGGAAGAAACGCACCGCCAGCGGGTCAGAGTGGGCCCCGTTGGCCCAGGGGAACAGCAGGGCGAAGAGGCCCTTGAACAGCTCCACGTCGATGCGGTACTGCTCCAGGTACGGCAGGCTGGGGTCGTGGCGCTCGGTGGGGTTACTGCTGCTGCCCCAGTAACAGCTGCTCAGGTGCTCTGCCTGAAGAAGACAACAGAAGAGACAGGTACAAATTTTAAAAAATGCAACTGGAACTAAAGTGCTGTTTGTTTTGGCAAATAGACAGAATTTTGGTCATTCTGACTGACCTAAAACAAGAGAAGTTTAATCTGATTTAACTTCAGACAGTGAGAAATAATAGCAAAGCTTCAAACTGCCAATAATTATTTTAGTAGCTTTTGGTTTTTGTTTAACAACTATGATATAAGATAAAAGAACAGCATTTGTTGTTTTTCTTACTGTGAACTTTCAGTTATTTTATGGAGTGCTGTACTGGTCACTTGTTTTAAAACGGTAGTTTTACGAAGACTACAATCATTACAAAGTTGAGATTTTAGCCTCTTTTATGAGCGATTACCATATTTACTGTTACTGTGTGTGTGTGTGTGTGTGTGTGTGAAAAACAAGCGCAATTCTGCAGCGATATGGTCAACTTTCCTAATAGTGTTCAGCATAGTGATGCTGACTAAAAATTAAACCTTTTTTGATTAATCTGTTCAGTGTCAATCAAGTTCAAATTGTGGTAGCCTTCTTTCTATAAGGATCAAGATTATATCTTGTGTTTTCTTATGATTAAAAAGTTACGACTCACCTTGAAAAGCACATAAAGCTCCTCCAACTCATCAATACTGAAAGCCGTCTCTGTCACAATAGTTCGAACCTGGAATAAAAGGACAAATTTCATCTCTAAAACGACATCAAAGCTTCTTTCATTCTCATCCATTTTTCTGCAGTTAGATTTAACGAGCAGCATGAAATAAACCATGCGTGAAAAAGAAACTCTAAACGATTGCAGACGTTTCTTACCACGTTGCGTTTGGTTGTGTCCTCAATGGTCTGAATGACCCTCAGTCTCTGTTTGAAGCGCATCTGTTCGATCACGTCTGCGCGGATCGAACCAAATTTCTATAGGAAAGGAAAAAACACAGACATGAAGGCTGGATCTCTATCAGTACACTGAAAAAAACCACAACATCTTCAAGTTATTGTGTTAAAAACCAGCCTTAATAATCAGTCAGACAGACAGAAGATGTTTTACCTCATAGGAGCTGCGGACCAGTTTGAAGACGTCCACCTCTGGATGTGGTTCTCCGTTATCGGTGAGCAGAGAGTGAAGGTGAGGGATGAGAGGGAGGGTGCTGTCCTTATTGGTCACACTGTCCAGGTACCTGCACACAGACAAAATGAGACCGCATTAAAACAGACAATGATTGGGTCAGCAGCATAACAACGCAAAACATAACAGAAATAAATTAGTTTTAAGATGTTGCTGTTCAGTTTCTACTTAAAGCTGCATGTACAGAAATGTGTCCAGATATCCAGATATATAATTTACAATAACAACATCTACTGTTTCTGTACAGCAGCTACCAAAGTGAGATGTTTCTGCCTAATTACACCTTTTATTTGATCAAATGCTGAAGGAATGAGACTGTTTTTTATTAGACCAGTAAATGTGAAGTTATTTAGAAAACATAAAAGATTTTCTATTAAATTAAAAACAGATTTTATAGCTAAAATGCCAGAATCTGTAAGTTGTTGAAAGAAGATTTGTACTCCAAGGCTTAAAGAACTGAAATTTGAAAGCTAAAGTGTTAACTTTACTGTTGTTCTTGCAAAAATATGTGCACTGATTTATCAGCTTGCTGATTTCTTAGTGTCGATTTCCTTAATATTGGGAGATCGGTGATCAGCTGACACTTGCATGTGAAGCCGATCCTACCCACTGATCTTATCTACCTCAGCAAAGGTCTAAAAATCAACCACTGTCCTCTTCTGCTGTCCTGTGGCTCTTTAAAGATCAGTAATCGTCCAGAAAACTGTAATCAGTGCACCCCTAGTTGCATCTCTAGCATCTCCTCCTCCATACCTGCCCAGGACAGTCATGGCCTCTCCGTCGTCCTTGCAGCCCAGTAGCTGGTGGATGTTGGCGTGCAGAACAGAGAGCGCCAGCTGAAAGATGACCTTGATGCCGTCGTAGAAGAAACAGTCGACCACCACCACGGCGCTCTCGAACGGCATCACAGACAGGAAGAGGGTGAGGAACCAGGAGAGAGAGATGGTGGATATGACGCCCAGGTCCTGCATGCAGTCGTAAAGCTGTGGCACGTACTCGCGGGCGAGCTCCTCGAACACTCCCTGATCAACCAGGGCTCCTAAACGTGAGGGTAAGATGCCGTTACATCTTCACACACACAAATCACTAAATCAAACGTCCAGCTGGATGTGTTCAGACTGACCCACTACTCTTGTGTTGTAGTAGTCAGGCAGCATCCTCTCGCAGAGAGCCACGAGGAGCCAGAAAGCTTCTTCTTCTTTAGCGTAAAGCAGCAACACAGATGTGACGATGTTCATGGCCTGTCGAGACAAGAAAGATTCAGAAACAGACCAGGAAGCTGACCTGCTGCTGCTGCTGGGGACGTCCAAGTCGGACGTTTTGAGTCCCGATCAGATACTTCAAAAATACATTTAGAAAATTGAGAGTGAAGAAAAAGATCCAGGAGAGAACTGGACGATAAATCAATTTAATATGTCGCGATAGACACATGATCCGTATCAATAGATAATACGTCTGATAGAATATTCTGATCCAGTGTTCAGTTCTGGATCACTGAACTGCACAGCATTCTGGGAGATGTAGGCAGAGGAAAAGCTTTAGCTGCTCAACCTGTGACATAGCTGGGTTGGTGGAATCAACTAACTCACTCACTCGCTCTTTGGTTACCTAGCAACCCACTCACTCTTTGGTTACCTAGCAACAGCCTGTTGAGTAACTTGCGCAGCAGCATTTTAGAGTTTCACCAATGTTCCCCATAACTGCTTAAAAATAAAAAATAACTTTGTGGAGTGAAAACTGCGGATAAAACAGGAAAGGTCACATTTACCAGTTTGGCAGATTTTCAGATATTTAGAACAGAAAGCTAATCAATAATTATCGATATTGACTGATACAAAATGATAAGATCATTTTCGTCTTATCGTACAGCCCAAACCGGAATGTCCCTTATTTTTTTTATTCGCCTTATTTATCAATGTTTGATTCTGATCCAGTCTGTTACCACTTGATCGGGCCCGATTGTGATCAGATAGCAACACCCCTCGCTGCTGTTGCCGGGTCATGTTGGGATAATCAGAATCACGTCTTCACCTGACAGTATCCGATGTTGGGGTTCCTGAAAGCGTAGGCGGTCAGGACCCTGCGCAGTGCAGCGATGCCCATCTCGTTCTGGAAGGCCGGGTGCTCCGGCAGTGAGCGGTGCAGGTCCCTCTCGATCTCCTCGGTGGCCAGGTTGTACTTCCCCATCGACTTCTCCACCAGGTCTTCGTAGTAACCGGGGTGAGTCGTCATCTCGTTGATCGCCCCTGTCCAGAAAAACACACAGGATTTAAAAACTGAAGGCAGCAACATGCATGACATCTGAAATTATTTTTTGTTAACTTGCAGGTAAACAGCGATATATATATATATTTTACATATAAGGTATAATATGTTATAGTGCAGAGAAAAAGTAAATAAACTACTATTCTGTTTTTGCTGCATTGTCAGATTTAAATGATTCTGATAAAAGTAAAATAATGTGTAGAAATCACAGTAACTAAATATATCCTATGTAAATCAATATTATTTGTGTTTTAGAAATTTCCACCCAAATTGGAAGTTCTTTTAAGTTTGCGGCACAAAATGAGTTTTGTTCTCCTTTTCATCTTTTCTCAGTTTAAATTAAAGACCAGAAGCTACACATTTAACACCAGATATAGTCTATATATGTAGTTTATATTAACAAAATGGCTTCATTTAACCTGTTAATTCAGTAAACCTGCAGCTGATCGTGCTCCACCTTCAAGGACGGTTTTTATTTGTATAGCACATCTCTGCAACAAGGCAGTACAAAGTTCTTTCCACCACAAAAACATGAAGCATCAACCATTTATGAAACATGCAATAAACATTACATTGTCAAATATAATTACTAAAATCATCACGCAAATATAAATGAAACATGTTGATTAAAGTTCCAGTTGTTATGAATCAAAGGCCACGCTGAGCTGGTGGGTTTCTAGCCCTGACTCAAACAAACTCAGTGTTTCAGCATCTTTGCAGTTTTCTGAAATTTTGTTCCAGATTTGTTGTGCGTATAGACTGAATGTTGCTTCTCCATGTTTGGTTTGGTATAATTATGCTTCTTGCCAAGCTGGTTTTCATACCACGTGGTGTAAAATGATGTAACAGTTGCATGTTTCAGAGTTCAGGGAAGAACAATGTGATTAAGATTGAACACTGAACTCTGCCTTTTGCACTGAGGATGTGTTTACGCACTAACAACTGGGTCAGGCCGTCTGTGACCTACCTACATTCAGGTGATGATCTGCAGCTGCAGGCATGTGACACATGACTGTGGTTGTAAACTGAAACCTCTGGATCGTGTTCTTACTTGCGGCGCTTTGAGTGGTGAAAGATTTCCCTTCATGAGCCGAAACTTGAAAAATGACACACTGTTGTTCCCTCTGATTCAAGTAAATCCAGTTGAGTTGGATTAGTTCCAGTCAGTTCAATAATTTGCAACTCTGTTTTTGCACGTCTCCTTTTTCTATATTAAATGAAAAACCTGCAGAATGTGCCGAGTTTCAAATCAGATAACTCGACTTGAATGTCAGAATGCTTGATTATTAAAGTAATGGTGAGCTGCAGCTCTGGACAAGAGCATTAGTGTTCAGTTGTAGCTATTTTACACACAAAAAACAGGTGAAGAACATTTCAGTGTCTGTTTGCAAAGCTGGCCGAGAAAACCTGCAGCCGTAAACGCAGCACAAAGGTGGTTCAACAAAGTATTAAATTTAATGAGGTTGAGCACCGAATAGAGCCATTTTCCTTCCACCTCATTAAGCACTATTCTGCAATGGTCTAAAAAATGTAATTCTAATCAAATACATTGAAGTTTGTGGTTGTAATGTGACAGAATATAAGAAGGTTCAAGGAGTGTTAATGCTTTTTGAACAAACTGCAGTTTAATCTAAATGAAAATGAATCAAGCTGCAGATGTTTTAGAGAAACTTCTCCTAGCAGATGTTAAACTGTTTTTCTCTAATCTGTAAACAGGAAGTCTTCGTTTTATAAAACGTGCCTGAAATACGCTTTAGGTTCCCTTTTCGGCTCGGTGTGTGGTTTCCAGCACGAGTTCCTGCAGGAAATGTGTTTGAATTGTTTGCCCACCTGAAAACAGCAGCCACAGCTCTCCCCTCATGCTCTCTGGGATGCCTTTGAGGACCAGCTCCTTCGTCTTCTCCGTGCGGTACATGCACACCCCCTCGCCGTACTCCGTGAAGTGGTTCTTCCACGCCTGCTCCTTCAGGAACTCCTTAGCCTGAGAGGAAGTGAAGACGGCAGGGATCAAAGGTCGGGCAGACGAGGCAAGAGGATTCCTACCTGCAAATCCTACTGGGACTCACCAGTTTGGGGTTAAACTCCTCAGGTGAGCGGCGGCGGTACATGGTCATGAGGGCCTCTGAGGTTGTCGGCACGCTGTTGTCGTTCAGGTTGAAGGTACGCTCGACGTCTGAGGCCAGACTTTGCTGCGGACTGCAGGACAGCAGGGAGCCGTGATGGGAGTAAACCTGCAGAAGAGCAACATTTAAATGTATGTTTGACAGGTGAGGCACGTCCCAAAATGGGCTTTTAGCTTTGATGCAAACAAAACTCCTCAGCGTTTTAGCAATTTTTCTGGAAGCTTGTTCCAGACTTGTGGTGCATAGAAGCTGAATACTGTGTCTCCATGTTTGGTTCTGATTCTGGGGAAGCAGAGCAGAACCAGAACCAGAAGCAGGAGACCTCAGAGTTCTGGAAGGTTGATACAACCAGCAGATCTTTAATGTATTGTGGTGCTAAACTGTTCAATGATTTATTAACTAGCAACAGTATCTTAAAGTCTGTTCTCTGAGCTGCAGGGAGCCAGTGGAAGGACGTTAGAACTGGTGTGATTAGTTCCATCTCCCTGGTTTTAGTGAAAATGCCAGCAGCAACGTTCTGGATCTGATCTTTAGGCAGACATGTAGAGACACTGTTGCAGTAATTAATGTTAGGCTCTGCTAGTTCGTACTTTTAACTAAAAACTAAAGTATTTAATTGAGAAATTCAACATTTATTAATTTCCTTGTATAAACTCTTATTTATTTATGCATGATCCAGAGTAATGTCCTCCTAAAACAGCAACTCCCTACTTTTTGTCAGAGGCAAGAAATACCTGAATGAACCCCGACTCTGTTTTTACCTCGTCATCCGAGCTGTTCAGGCTGCCGTTCAGCTCCTTTTCCAGGTAAATCTTGGAGGTGGTTTGCTGCAGAAAGTCAGAGATCCTCTGTACCAGGAAGTCTCTGTCTTTCAGGTTGGCAAACAGAAAAGTCATGCGATTCTTGGTGCTGATGGAGAGCGGGCTAGGCAGAACGTTGGAGCTGTCTGCCTTCTCCACGATGGTCACCTGCAGGGCATCGAGACAAATTATGAGTGAAATCAAAGAAAAACAGATTAAATTTATGTCTCAACAATCTTCAAAAGAAAAAAAAAAAATTAATCGTTTAGATTTTCCTAAAGAAGACGCTCCTCAGATCACAAGCATCAAATTACAACCTGCCTTCCCAAAGCAGACAGGTAGTGACACGCCACCATATGCAAACTATTACAACATGACCAAACAGTGTTTCCTTCCTCACCTCACGCAGGGGGATGATGAGGCTGCACAGCGTCTCCTCCTTGCTGGTGAAGCAGATGTAGTTGGTGGACACAAACATCTGGCCCAGGATGTGCATCTTGTTAAACGGCGTCCACAGCGTGCAGTCTGTGTGTCCATCCAGTTTTTCGTCTTTGGGCAGACGGAAGAGCGCCCGGTAACGCTCACTCTTTGCTCTCGCGTCCAGATCTCTAAAAGGTGCAAAATTCTTGTATTGTATGATGTTTTACAGAGGAATTTTGAAAAAGATTAAATGTTTTAGTGAAGTTTTACAACTTATGTGAATGAATAGGCCAACAGAAAGTGCAGTGCACAGCAGCCAAGTCAAATATTTGTCTAGATAAAACATAGCCACCAAACACAGATATTAAAATTAATTCAAATGCTCAGTTTATGACACCACACCCTTTTGTATCCTGCACTGCAAAAACACACAATCTTACCAAGTAGTTTTTGGTCTAGTTTCTTGCACAAATATCTTAGTTCATTTGAAATAAAACTAAAAGTAACTAAAAAGTCCCACAACTTTTCAGCAAGATGTAGGAGCTTATTTTAAATCAATAATTTCTTAATGATTTTAAAACGTGTTTGTTCCAATGGAGGTAATTTTACTTATAAGACATTTTCCCCATGTTATAAGTGAAAACATCTGGCAGTGTTATTAGTACTTATTGCTGAAAGTTTACTTATAAGTTAGTTTTGTATTATTCCAAGTGCACCAAGATATTTGCACTAGAAACCAGATCATAATTACTTGGTAAGGTTTTGTGTTTTTCCAGTTTAAGAGTCACTTCATCTAACGTTAGCGGGGTTACGTTAGCTTTCCCGTACCTCTTCAGCGCCGACACCTTCTTGGGCGACTTCTTCTTCAGCTTGGGCAGCGAGCGGTCCAGTTCGAAGCCTTTGTTGTCCAGCAGCCGCCGCATGGCGATGTTGGCCAGCTGCTCCGCCAGTTTGAAGGTCTCGTTGATGTTTAGGAAGACCGAGAAGACGTGCTCGTTGGTGCGAGTGCTCACCTTGATGGCATCGGGCAGGAGAAGGGTGGCGCTCTTCTCCAGCTGGGTGATGTCGGCCCAGCGGACCACCAGTTTGGCTGAGAGTGACAGAGAGAGGAAATGATATGGTTCAATTTTAGACATGATTAAGCCATCCTTAATGAAGGGTAGCTGTAATTTAACCTTAAACTTGATCTCTTAGTTGATTGTAGAGCTCATTTTATAGCTAAATTAAGCCTGCATTCACACCAGCCCATTTTAATCTGCTTATAGTTTGTTTAACTAAAAAGTCTGTGTCGTTTCCTTCTGTAGTTCTCAGTGCAGCGCCCCCACAGGCGAGGCGGTGTATAGGTTCATCAATTAGTTTGGATCATTTTAAACAAAGCAGTGTGAAAGAAAACCATGTCAGCTGAAAATGTAACAAATGGTGCAATTTTGGTCCCCAACTGAACAGAGTCATTTTCACACCGGAAAAATGTTGCTAATCAATGAACCAAAGGTTGAACCAACCAGAATTATCTATCTCTGATAAATATCCTCTATTATGCTGATGATCCTCAGCTATATTTCCAATCCAATGAGCCAAATCGACTACAAGCATCTCAACTTTTTAACTTTTAACCGGTGATGGGATGTATTTGAATACACAGATAATACACACCTTCTTTTCCCAGTAAATATGAGTAGAAGCAGAGGTGGTTGATGCTGAGGTAAAGCCATCCCTGCCGGGGAACCTTCCCCTTCCAGTAGCTGCAGGAGTAATAGTTGACCAGCTTCTCTTCATCTGGCATCCCGAACAGTTTTCGAAACTTCAAACTCGCCTCCTTAAATTTGTCCGTGTCGTCGTCCTCTTTGACGTCATGATTCTTGTTGAACTCTGCGATGATCCCCTGAAAAAGAAACAGAAAATTGACAATTACAGAGTCAACAAGATGCTGAAAATGAGAAAACTCGGTGGCATTACGAGTTAACAGCCTGAAAAAGATTTTTAACATTTTATGTATAAAAAGATTAATCTGTGATTTTTACAATGATACACATTCAATTTAAAGAGATGATTTTGGATCTGATTTTACTAAACTAAAAAAAATGCTTTGAAAGAGTCCATATATTGCAAATAAATACTATGCAGATTGACATGTTGGACTTTGGGTTTTTGATGTTTTTTGGGTGAAAAGAATTCAAAAGAATTTGATTGATATTCAAAGTCCAACAAATGCTCGTCCAGACCTTTGTGTCTTATCCACCTGACCCGCTCCGACATTTTGATGAGGAACCACCCATGGGCCCTGAGGAGATAATAATTGAACCACCCATTCCTGATTCTGGTCCTGAAATGTCTTTTATGCTTACATCTAATCAAGAAGTGAAAAAATACAGTTTTGTGTAGATGATTCATTATTATTCCATTTCTCATTAACCGATGTTGATTTTTGTTTTTGTTTTTTACTTATTTAGCAATATTTTTAGAAGTCTTTTCCTCAAGAAACAATGCCTGTGATTTTATTAGCCTAAACAATTGCCCAATGAAGGTTAATAATTGACGTTTAATTGTTTCTTTATCTTGTCACTTTGTTTTGACTCCTTTTATTCATAGGGGAGTTTTATCACATTTATATTATTATATATGTTCATTTTCATTTTATTCAAATTTTTCATTTTATCTGATTGTATTTATTTTATCTTAAACCAAAAATAATATTGAACTCTCTACTTATTTTGCAGAGTTTTTGTTGTCTGTTTGATAGGGAAAGCTATTTCTTTAATTGGTCAAGTATGACCAAAAGGGAGGAATTGTGGAATAAAATATTTATTTACAGTATGTTTGCAGTTATTAGAAGTTTATTTAATATTACTCTTACATGTTTAATCAGTTTATTATATCTTACTCAGACTTACAGAGTTATTGTTTCTCTTCTAGCCTTCACAACTTTGCTCCAGTGTGATCAGTAAATAACTATCATACCTCCAGAGTGACAGACCAGACCCAACGACTGAGTGATTATTATTAGGCACAGATTATTCTGCCTGAAACTGGTTTTTAACTAAAGGTTGCATTTTTCTCACTATGTGTATTAATCTGATAAGCTTTTTTTAGAATATCAGCGATGACACCCTGTCTGTGTGTGAAGGGCATTAAACAGTAAATATAGAAAAGTGATTCCTTTGTCTAGTCAGATCTCAGATCTCTTCTGGGTTCTCCATCTGGCCAGATGTAATAAAGCTGTGTTTTGTTCTCTCTTTCTAACATGGTTTGGACTTTGTTAATTTCTCGCACTCAACAAAAATGTAATGTTTTTGAAAACAAGACATAAAGAGGCTGAGGACGTGCCTGCACTTTTCCTTTCACAAAGGTGGTAATGTCGTTCTCGTTCTCGAAGATGGACAGAGTCTGCAGCAGGTTGTGTTCGAGCCACTCCCAGTGCTCTGTGATCTCTTTCCGAGACGTTCCTGCAGGACGAGGAGAACAAATAAATCAGGACTGTTACAGAAATACACTGCGCCTATGGTGCTATCATGCTGCATGGACAGTTAATTTATGAAATCCACTCCTTTGTAAATCAATTGAAAACTTTCTCCATCTTTAAAATAAAATTTTTTTTTAATTACTGTATGTGAAAAAATATTAAGACTTTAAAAAGCTGCAATAACCTGGTTTGATTTCTCTGCAAGTCATTAAACAAACAACTTTGAATCACTTTCAGCATTCAGTCTACACCTGCCATCAATTGGAGTAAATCCTATTAAGTCAAACTAATTCAGCAGTCTTTTCCTGACATTCAGGACATTAGAATACTTCAGCTAAGGCTATAATTTGTAGATAAGAATCACAGAATCAAAAGAATCTATAGAAATAGTCAGGAGAACAGTACAAATTCAGTTCAGTTCATCGACAGTTCACAACTAAAGTCGGCTTAAGGCACTTTACAAAAAAACTAAATCATTTCAATTCAGTCAGGCAAACATTTTAGTTGATCCTTGTTAACAAACAGTACAGTATGCTCAATTAATTATTCAAAGTAGTTTAAAAAGTTTCCATCTAAGGAAACCCAATAGATTGAGTCATTGGAGAAATATGGACCAACAGGGATATTAATAACCTGAATATTTCCCTGACATTTCTGAAAGAAAAAAGAAAAGCAGGACAGATGTCTTTCCTTCCAAAGATCCTGGATAACAAAAAATGAGTTATTATCTGATGAAAACCAATCCAGGAGCAAAATTAATTTAGTATTTGTTAGTTCTCTACAATAACTGTAGGATATGGGTGTCACAATCTGTATGAAAAATGTACAATTGTATGTTAGGGTGTAATTTTTGCAACCTAAAATCCAGGAGTTTGACCACGTCAGAAATCTTTATACTGGACTTTATTAAATAAAGAGAAATGCCAATATGTGGAGAAAAAAAACAAGAAAACCAGCAGTATGTTCATATTGTGGTACCATGTTTTTATTTTTTCTAAAAACAATGAACAAGGAGTCTTTCATAGTAAATTCAATATTTGGCTTTTAAGCAGTTCAGCCAAGAAAACAAGACCATGAGAGCAAACCAAACTCCTGGGGCTCTGAAAACTGTTTTAGCACAACAGAAGAGCCAAACAGTCAGCAGGGAGTTTACCCAACAGAGAAACCGAAGATAAAAACCCTGCAAGTCAACAACACACACTTTAACACACACTTTTCTGATCATTTTGTTCTTTTTTATTTCAAATTAAATTCAGTTGATGCTTAGATATGACAGAAAAACAGATTATTTAGGTAGAAACTGATCCCAGAACAGCATGGTTGCCACACGCTGCAGCCAACAGCCCTTCATTTAATGCACTCTGACCACATTAGACATCATATTACTGGGAGGGGGAACAAGGAACTGGGAGGAGAGGAAAACAGAGCCAGATCTATTTTAGAGTCAAGCTGTTATGTTAAAATGTCCATTTCAGACAAATGACTCCATTTAAGTACAAATTGGTTGTTTACCTGTATAAATAAACTCAACTGTAACCTTCATTTAATTAAAAAGACACAAAAACATTCCTGCCAAATGAAGCAGAAATAGAAAACATGCAACATGATGTGGATAAATGTGGCGAAGACCATATATCTTGTGATGTATGAATAAATACAAACAGTGTTCATCTCAGCATCCTTTTAAAACAACAACAAGCATCACTACATATTACCATCATATCATGCAGGAAGGCATGGCTAATATTTGCCGTCCAAGCAGTTCTTTGCAACATTAATATTGCATAAAGTGATACTGAAATGTTGATAAATTTGCAACATATTATGCAACCCATGTCAGTCAGCCTTTATCTGACTCCAAACAGCTAAAAATAAACCTAAAACTTAAGTTGTGGCAGCTCAGTTTATTAATCTCTTTTCGTTCTCGAAGATGAACATGAGGTGTGGGAGTGAAAAATGTTCTCATACCGTGAGCGATGATCCAGTAGACTAAAGAGTCAGGGGTCTGGTAGAGGATCCGATAAGGAGCCATCCGAGCACTCGAGTCCAGAACCACATCCAAAGTCCCAACAAGCAAACCTGCAACCGCACAAAATAAATTATTAAGCAAAAAATCTTAAACTTCAGATTGTTCTCTAGCAAACAGGAGTGGAAAAAACCTTTGATGCAGATTTTAATGTCATAAATTAGTTGTAGACAAAAACAAAACTCTGTAAAAACATGTCAGTATTTTTTCCATTTCAACAGGGAGAGGGCAACAATTTAAATTTACAGTGGATTCAACTTATGTTCACTTACTAAGCAGTCGTCCTCTGCAACACCGTTGCTGCCCAGCATTTTTCAAACAAGTCCTACTTAAATTATAGATGAGTTATAACCAATGGCCTTATTAATAGTTAATAAGCCCTTTAATAATGTATCCATTAGTTGTAACCAATTAGCATGAATCCATTTGAAGTAACTGACTATTTGTTCAGGTTTGTGTGTTAATATGCCAGCGCTTCTCAAACTCAAGTCTTCCAACTTAGCAACCGCTAATTTAACATCAACTTAACTCTGTTTGGGCTTTTTAACTAGTCTTGCCCAGGAAAATTTAAAATGTGGGCCACACTGCAAAGAAAGGAGAAATCTTTTAAACAAGAAAAGGAAAACTCTGTTCAGGCCCCGGCAGATCCACAAACACGTAGACAACTTTAAATCAGAAGCTTCCCAGCAGCCATTACAATTTCAAACTAGAAGTTTTTGTGTAATTTCAATATTCAGTTTGTTTCAGCTCAAAGTTTAAACTCTAGCAGAAGTTTCTGAATTTCTGCTCATTTGAATCCTTCAGCTCAGGTCACAGGTCAAAGACAACTTAGAAAGCATCAAAAGCTCTTATTTTATGAAGGTATCAGTCAGGAGAAGTGTACAAAACCACCGATAGGAAAATAGTGACATAACAGGGACTTTACAATTGCAAGGAGGTCGACAGCAACACCCAAGAAGCTACATGTGAGAACAACTTAAAATGTTTAGCACTCTAAGCTTTTTCTAGATAAACACTAAAGAGCTCATTTATTTGATTATTCTGTAAACATTCAGCTGAATAAAGTCTGACATCTGTGAAATTTGAAATATTGGTTATTGACTCTTCAAATAGTTAAAATGTTTATTTTGAAACAAAGACTTTATGCAGTAATTCCATTCCTTTTCCTCACTCTCTTGCTTTTTTCCCTGTAATCATAAATACAAAATCTAAGGGGATGACAGAACATATAAATGATGTCAAAATTAAATTGGTGCTTTCACAAGCAGATCTAACCTGAACTGAAGTGAGCATTTAGCATTAGCATCTACTAAGTTTGTGTAGTACTTTCGCATCAAGGTTAGTAGTTAGTTAGTTAGTGGTGCCAACCACCCACAGTCTCCTTTAAAATTCAAATGTCAGAACCATGAAGGTTTGCAAGACAAGGTTATTTTTGTTGTAAAGCTCCTTTGTGACAAAATGTATGAGTCATATATGAAATGAGTAGGTGGGGGAAGATAGAGGAGACAAAGGAGGGAAAAGAAAGCTTCCTTATTAACAAAGGGAGCAGCTGGTGTGCAGGATGAAAGCTCAGATTTCTCCTTAATATTCCTCCTCATCTTACTTTCAGCATTCAGGACTTATTAGCTATACAAAACAAAGCTGACACTCAACATTCTGCTAAAGAGGAAGCTGATTTTTGCATTCATGACATATTTGACTACAGAAAAACAGCAAGTCAACGCCAAGTCACTGCTGACGCTTGCATGCCGACCTGAAAAGACAAAAAAAGGCGTGAAGGTGTTGGTGTAAACCAAAGTGTCAAGAGCTGCCGCTTCCTTCAGAAATGCTGTGGTGAAACTTTGTGAAAACCTGCACCTCTGGACTCTAGTTGCCCTGCATGAAACAACAGGCTCAATCAAGGTGTGAGTTGAGGTTTACTTCAGGAAAACCAAATGAGAATAACTATGTCAAACTGCAGTGGAAACAAATAAAGTCTCTGGGTGATTTCAGTAGAAACTATTAGCTAAATCTGTCATTTTTTTAGTCCAGAACTGGAGGAATCTGTGTTCTCCTCTTCGGTGTTTGATGCTAAACATGAAGCCTGCATGATTAACTCATAAAAACACAACGTGCTCCCTCTCACCACAACCTAAAAACCAGACAAACAAACAACAAAGCTGCTCTAATAGTCCAGTTATCCTTTCTGACCGGAAAACTCCTGCTGATCAAAAACAAACTCTTAAAAAAAAACAACAAGTCATATGATACCCTGGTTTCTCTAAGAAAGAGACAATCAGATGTTCCTGCTGTTCAAGCAAAACGAATCACATTCTGAGAGTGTTTTTCCATGTGGTGTTGGAACAGGAAACCAGGCTCACAGCATGTAAACAGATACTTTATTTTCAGTCCTCCCCCACAACTTGAAAAAAACAACAACAGAGAATCTGTGGTGGGGAACCACAAATGTCAACAATAAGCCCCCTGACCTGAAACTGGTACAGAAACCGACCAAATTAAGCTACTTTCAGCAGGGTACGTCTACGTTCCCATCATCTCCAGCCATCAGCATTCACTTACAATAAGTGTTTCACTGCAGAAGGAGCAGCATGATCCTCTCCAAACAAAAATAATCTGTATTATGAAATGTGGTGCAAAAAAAGAATAGTTTTATGCCATGAGCACCCTCGTGTTCAATTATGCAACAAATGACTCAACAGTCTGTGACATTTACAGTGAGATCAAATGGGGTTTTGTTGTGTATTTTCCTATTTTGCTAAAAGAAATTCCCCTCCTGCAGCTTTTGTAGCTTTTTTTGTCAACGTGACGCCTGGAATATGAGATACAACAATAACAAACCAACCAGGACTCTGACAGCCCACATGCAGATATGATCACTAGCTGCATTTCCATTACAAATGCGTGAAAATCTTTGTTGATATTCTGCTGATGTAGAAACAATTTTTCGAACAATTGAAGTGTTTCTATTAAATAAGAAATTAACATAACACATAAATAAGCTTGTTCACGCGATAAGTTATTAAAAATCATGGCAGCAACGAATGTGAACAGCTACATGAGATATAGTCATAATTCAGTAAACACTCATCAGTCAATCAGAGGAGACGTTGGCGTTTTATTCAAGTCCCGCCTATTTGGGAGTGGCTACTTATACCCCACCCCTGTGCTGTGAGACTTTTGGTTGAGCCAGATGAGATGTTCAAAAAACAGAAACAAACCATCATTTTACTACCACTTCCTGCCTTTGTCGTTTGCCCCAGTGGTAACAACCAGCTGTTGACTTGTGTAATGTGAAAAAAAAAAGTATCAAAAGAAAAACCACCACATTTTAGTGCAAAAACTATGAAAAAAAAATTATGTTTTTTTCTAGATTATCTTGTTTCCATTATGCAAATGTTATGTTTATGAAAAATTTCAATTAACTTCCCACTTTGAGACCCTATAAAAGATCTTCGGTCTGTTGACCTTAACTCACTGCTCTGACTGACAGGCAGATTTTCAGGCCTTTAATGCAAATCTGCAGACCTTCTCATGCTCTGATCCTGGCATAAACCTCAGGTGGAATCTTCTGGGGAAGGAATTAAACGTGGAGCTGTGCACATTCAGAGAAAGGGCCTCTGCGCTCTAAATGTCAGCCTGGAAAGCATCCAGAGACGATTACCATTTCTCTATTTCTCAGAGGCCACGGTGTCATAACGCTGCATCATGCAACCTTCTTCACACTTGATCGGTTTCACTGTATTCTGCACAAATTGCCCATTCAGACTACATCCTGTCGCGTTTTACGCCTGGGCTGAGCTTCTGCTTTACATGCTCTGCTCTGGTGCTGATGGTGGCTGCTCAGCATCCTGGAGGAAAAGCCAGAGGGCCGTGCCAGTGTTGCCGGGCGCTGCTCAGTAGCAACTGGCAGGCACAACAAGTCAGCAAGCACAGCTTTTATATAACCATGACATCATCCCCAGCCACAACTTGGCACATTTAATATTGCCAAAGCAGAGACTGGGTTGCTGTTTTTGATGAGAGTTCAGTAGATGTGCCACAAATAAAATGATGTAGTTTTATTAATGCTGCTTTAAAATAATACTGGTGCTATACTGGTTTCCATTCTGGATAACAGACGACTCTAAAGCTGTAATTCAGTATTCAAATCAAACAATCAACTGAGGATCAGGTGATTAGCAAAGGAATGGGAAGACTAAAAAAAGTTCTAAACAATTAAGGGTGTGAATAAGTATGAACAGGTATAAAGAGCTTTGACACCTCGAATATAAAAATAAACTGGAGCTGAAATGTGTGAGGTTTCTTCAGATCTCTAAATAAATCAGGAAAAACGTGCAGCAAAGAAATTTACTCTCCTACAGCAGGAAAATAAGCAAGATTTTATTTAACAGCTTTTGCTTTTTTAACATACAAAACCTTTGTTGCCCGTTTCTGGTACGCCCATAAATTTGACTCACAAATAGCAGCGATGATTAAGGAAGCGACTTCTCTTGTACAACATAACATTAGCAAAGCTAATCTAGATCAACAGGAATCTAGATAAGAAGTGTCTTAAAGCCTCCATTTGAAACATTTCCTTCAAGTGTTTAGATAGGTATTCGTCATCCATTCATAGACTTTTGTCATGTGACAACCAGTCGGGACGCACGTTGATAAGAATTTGGTGTGAGGGCCAGGAAGTGAAACTTGTGCAATCAATTCGGCACCTGATATCCTCAGTGAAAACAAAGAACATTCATCATTATTAATGTCTATTTTTAGAGATTTTTACCCCAAAATAGGATTTAAATGTCATTTATCAGGTCAATTAGAGGGTAACTGGCGTGAAATATTGCAGCTATTAACCGGCTATAATCCACACCAACTTGTTTTAGGTCAATTCTTTAAGCTGCGATCGGTATTTTACTTTTTTAGTATAAAGGATCTGTGTCCAAATAGTTAGGACTTGATAGCAGTTGCTGGTCACTAAGCTGCATCTGATTGAAGGATTGCCATTAATCTGACAGCAAAGAGACTGCAGCCCTCTGTGGTTTTGCTTGTAGCTGTCTGGAAAGATAACATCACTGAAATCACGACTTTTCTCCAACACTAAACAGGGCTGGTATGAATGCATCCTTAGGATATTTAAGGTCTGTTTAGGGCTTAATTAATCAATTAATCAAACTGGTTTGATTAATTGACTGAATCAAACTAGTTTGAATTTAGGCACGATTTGAATGCATGATGTGAATGGCAAGAGGACCAGAGACTGCTCCAAAAGAAGGAAGTGGACTGAAGTGAAGGGCATTCTGGGTAAATACAACAAAAACAAACTCGATACTGAAGAGCTAGCAAGAGAAATGGCTTGAAAAATCCGACAACCGTTAAAATCTGATGCCACTCTGCTTCTGTTTACATTTTGTGAAGAAGGAAGTGTCTTCTTCAGAGGTTTTCATGTCATTTCCTTCAGTAGGTCTTGGTGCAGTGCCACCACAGGCGAGGAGGGGAGCAGGTTTCTCAAAGGGTTTGGTTTGTTTGACACAATACAGTATGAAAATGACCTGCAGCGGCTGAAAATGTAACCAATGTTGCAACTTTGGTCCCCAACGGTGGTCCCCTGAATTTTCTCATGCAAAGTTCTTCCTCTGTGCACCAATACGCCAAAAACTGCAGTCTGTCTTGTACAGAAAATGTCCTGTGTTTCACAACTCTATATCTCCATTTATGAAAACTTTGGCCAGTTATTTCAATAACCTCCTCATTCTCCTGCTGCTGTTTGGCCCATTTTAGACCGAATATGTCAATGAGGAAGAGGAGGATGAGTGAGGAAGAGAAGAAGGATGATTCAGCATGAACAAGCAAACAGACTCGCTCTCAGGCTGTTTGGCAAACAGATCCCCTGTTATTCAGCCTCCGAAGCTGTTGGCAGCAGCACAGCAGAAAGCCTCATTGTTTGGGTAGGAATCTAATTTCTTCTGCAGGCAATATCCTTACAAAATCCCCCGATAAGACAAAAATAAGTTATTTTCTGTGGAAGCTAAGATTCAGCTTTTTGTACGCCTTCAGTTGGTTAATTTCCAAATCAATAAGCAGCATGATTGATTTGTTACTGAAGGTGAGGGGTCGCTTCACAGCTGATTGATCATGTGACCATCACCTGGCCACCCGACATCTTTAATTAATGGTAAATGATCATATTTATCACGGTGATGTTGCACAGTCATGGCAGCTCAAGGTTGGGACTCACCGGCCAGTCCGCCGCCTCCATCCCCGTGGCCTTTCCGTCTCTGGAGGATGAAGTAAGGATTCGCTCTCTCGGTGATCCATAGCGCTCCCGCCAGCAACACATCTTCGGGAATGACCCACATATTTCTATTTATTTGTGTTTTATTTTAGAACAGACTCATTGAATTCACTATTCCGTCAAACTGGTCCTGGTAAGTAATGTTCATTAAATAAAAAAAACCCAACTACGAAGGCCTTGTTATTCACCTGGGCTAATATCTATCATTTATAACCATTTAAGATTTAATGATTGAGGAGGAAAAAAAACACGCATTGAAGCGCTACTATAAATAACCCGAGCAGTTCGGGCTCGGCTCGGCTCGGCCTATAAACAAATGCTGTTAACCAGCAGATTCTGCTACCGACTTTTAAGGAAAACTGTATTTCTTTAAGGGGCCGGAGGCAGCCTGGCTCGGTTCTCCGCAGCCCGTGGAGCAGCGCTGGCTTCAGTCTTTGTTGTCCATGCCTCCGCGGCAGGTGCGAATCAGTCCGCCGATAGCGCTTGTTTACAGGCGTTGTTGTATTAACTAGCGGTCGATTTATCCACAGGAATAAGCGGAAATGTCTTCCAGCTGTCGTGTCGGTCAGTATGCAGAGGAATAGCCGCGATTTTAACCCCGAGAATGCGATAAATACCGCTGCGGCTCTGCGCTCCTCCTCCTGTTCTTCGGCTGAAGCGCCGCCGCCGCTGCTGCTGCTGCACATAAGGCGCATCAATATGGAAAGCTGTTTGAGGATTTATTCGACGCAATTAAATAAAGATTTTCCTACGTTGGTGTCGGGAAATCAACTGATAATTCAGGGGCTGTAAACCAAACCTGCATCATCTTTTTTTGTTTTGTTTTTTTTTTTTTTTAAATTGACCCGGGCAATTATACTTAAGAAGCTGATGAGATGTTGTTTGAACAAAATAAAATCTGATTACTTTCATAACAAATCCAATTTCCAATTTTAATCGAGTTTTTTTCTCTTTGATCCTTTAAGAAAAAAAAAAATCACCAAAACAGAAAATATTTTTGAAAAGCTGTTTTTTATTTCAACCATCCCGTCCGTGAGTCAGCATGAGTTTAAAGCTCAAATAAATTGAAGCTGTAAAACATTTTTGCCAAACAACATCTGACTGTGGAAACCTATTGGTGACTAAAATTATATATACATCTATAGATATAGATATCTACATACATAGATAGATAAATAGATAGATAGATATCCTTCTTTAAGTCGAATAAATGCTCAAACGACTTTCCATACAGCAATCGCATGTCGTCAGCGCGCAAGAGGCAGAGGAGTGTGAGCCGATTGCGTCCCCTTAAAACTTAAGCAGTTTAGTTTTGGTGTGTTCCTTTAACTCGTATGTATGAAGGAACAAAATGTAATTTGTTTGTTCTTTTAGTGAGGCAAAAACAACCGGAGGTCACACTGATAGCCGACTCTCATGATGTTTCTGAGCGTCAATTGACATTTCACTGTTCCAAGTTACATATTCATCAACTCCCTGCAGGCCAAGCAGAAAGACTACCTCTGTAACTGTGGTAACATGCATGAGAAAATGCATTTTCCGGAATTGCACGCTCATTTTGCCAGTCACAAGAAAACCTCTTGTTTTAACTAAAAGTGTGTGTGTAGATTTATGTCAGGAAACGAACCTTTTGCGAGAAATTTGCGTCATTGTGTTTCTGATTGTTAGAGGTTGCTTTGTTGGTGAAAACACACACTTTTTTTGTGAAATGTCATTTGACGGTTTGGGTTTGATTAGATTATGCATAACTTGTTTTAATTACTCAACAAAATATATTTGTTATGTGCATTGGTTGGTGCCACACTGCAAAAACAAGTATTTTATAATGTCATTTCTACTGCAAATATCTCAAAACTAGAAATAAGACAAATCTAACAAATAATTATTTCACTAAGACATCCTTAATTCCTATTTTTTAAACAAAGTCCTACTTTCTATCCCTAATTTTGGTCAAAAAAGATATTTTAACCATGTTTTAAGTGGAAAAAATCTGCCCGACAAACTATCACTTTTTATCAATAGTAAGGAATTATTGACTTAACCAAGATCCTATGTGTTGCTGAAAAGTTATTTGTAAGTTTGTTTTGTCTTATTTAAAGTGTATTAAAATACTTGCACTAGAAATGAGACAGAAATTCATTTTTTTTCAGAGTGCAGATGCATATAATTTGGATTTGGGACTGAGGGAGGATGAATATACAAAACAGCACTTCCACTTTAATATAAAATCCTGAATTTGTGGTTGAAAAAAAATGAAGAAATGTGAAAAAGTTCCTTTTGCAAGGCAGCTAAATCTAAATTCTGGATGCCCTGAAGCTCAGAGTTCAGGTTTGAGGAGAAGACTGCAGAGATTTTCACCAGAGACCTCACTTTGAGGTGACACTACTAACCACCAACCACTGTGTGCCCCAGAATCACATATGCCTCTACAAAAGTTCAGCTTGAGCAGACGAATAAAGTCAGGGTTTGGGAGCGAAGACCGTTGAGCGCCCAACATGCACACGGCCTGCTTTGCTTCCTGTTCTGTGTGGCCTCAAAAACAGGATACAGAAAGATGGGGGAGCAGCTGCTCACTCGTCGGTTGACTCAGCTCTGGCTTCAGGTGGTTGTTTACAAACTTTCCCCTTCAATGAACCACTCCGAGTCTCCACGCCACAGACTGTCAGGGCTGACAGGGTTACAGACGATGGGTCTGCTGAGGCAGAGGAAGAAATGAGTAATTCTCCACACTGTACCTCTGCTTTGGTTTCCCCCCTCTGTGTGTTTATATAAGAGAGGTTTGAACTGCAGGCTGGTGGGAATGACAATAATATCAGCTCCTGACCTTTTGATACCAACAACAACTTGACCACATTTAAATTTTCAAAATGAATCTTTTATTGAGCTAACAAAAGCCCTTCAGAGGGACTGTCAGTGAATATCGGGGGATTTACCTATATTTACTGCAACATCAAGATAAACATATTATACCCATAAGAAAAGGATGACAGCATTCACCGTTTACTGTCAGGACTATTAGTTCCACTACTTGGTTCCTAACTCACATCCCCATTCTTTGCAAACACTGGCTCACTTCTTCTTTTAAAACACAGGAAGGAAATCCATTCCTGTTTGTTTTGCTTTTTGGTTCAGGAATCCACAGAGTTTAAAAGAATTGCTGATTCAAACCTGTATTTATTGTTTTTACCTTGGTGAAAAGAAAACTGAACATGAAGCGGCTGCATTTAGTTCCCTCCACACTTTTGTTTCTGTTGCTATTCATGGTAAAAACTGTGTTTAAATAATTAAATGAAATCGATTTTTTTATTCTGGGAGTATAATCTGGTCTGGAAGATTCATCTTTTAATTTGAGCACATTTAGTCAGTAGGGATATAAATACCACATTAAAAATAAATCTTGAAAAAGATCAACCTGGATTATGTTACCCTACAGGAACATCTGAGGATGCAAAAACACAAAACCTTACCAAGTATTTTTGGTCCAGTTTTTAGTGCAAATATTTTTGTATACTTGAAATAAAACAAAACTTACTCACAAGTAACTTTTCCACAAGATATAGGAGCTTGTTTTAAGTCAATAATGCCTTAACATTAATGAAAAACTACCAGTTCCACTGGCAGATAATTGCACTTCTAACAATACATTTTCCCATGTTGTAAGGACAATTATATTTTTCCGTAGGTCTCCTGATCAGCAGTATAAATATGGCGGCTTTTAGATGGCCTGATTCCCAACCCATGACACTAACACCTCTTTGCTTTATTTTCTTATTTTCATTTCCAAAGAAACAAAGGACATTTATTGATACCATATTTACACGGAAAGCTTTAATAGAATCATTTTGCTATTGAAAGAAAGCAAAACTGTTAAAAATCCCCCCTCTCTTTCAAAGGGAATTTGATCTGCTGGATTTTAGAGTAAATTCCCTGGAAATGACCTTTTATATTCCAGTGAATAAATCAAAAGATTCTCTGATAGGTCATTTGAAAGGGCATCTCACTCTAACTTGAGCTAATCAGCAAAGCAAACTTTACTATATACTCTTTAGCGCCCTCTTTAGGATGAAAGAACTATTGAATATGGCTTGATTCAGAACCTCAACCAACTAAGACATGAGATTATTTATACTTTTGTAGTTTATATAATTTATCTGTCACTCTTGGTGTTGGCCTACATCATGTATCAAACTAAAGGCTATAATATTTTATTTGGCCCTCATATAAACAGAACCTTCAAAATAACAGTTGTGTGTTTAAATTTTGCTTTATCAATTAAATCTGACATTTTAACTGTATTCTGCCAAATTACATCAATGTGAAAAGATTGTCAGGATTATTTAACTATTTATTGATATTTTAACAGTTTATTAGAAAATGAGTTTAACAGCCCAGTTCCTCTCCCCATTTGTTTTCTCTACCTCCTTTCCTCTTCAAACAACTTTTTGAACCAAAGTTTTTTGCTACAACGTCTGTCTGGAACTAAAAAAATGTTTTTATCCTAGTTTCAATGAGGATTACTCTATAACCATCATGTAATATGTTCTACTATTGTGTATTAGTCCTTGTAATAATCAGTTTCACATGCAGATGTATAATTTCTGCCAAAAATAGTGCTTGACCTATTTAGTGATGTTGGACTGCTATTTGAACAAAACTGTTGAGTGTAATCTTCTTCTCTGTAAATCTTTCCAAAATCAATCAATCAAACTTTATTTGTATAGCACATTTCAGCAGCAAGGCATTTCAAAGTGCTTTACATCAAATCAAACACAGAAACACAAAGTGATGCAACATAGAATCAACAATCAAAACACATCAAGTCAGATTCCGTCAAAAATTTTGTTATTGATTACGTTTCAAATACAACTCTAAACAAGTGGTTTTTAGTTTAGATTTAAAGGAAGTCAGTGTTTCAGCTGTTTTACAGTTTTCTGAAAGTTTGCTCCAGATTTGTGCCGCATAGATGCTGAATGCTACTTCTCCTCGTTTGGTTCTGGTTCTGGTCTGCTCTGCATCCCCAGAACCAGAACCAAACGAGGAGAAGTAACCTTCCAGACCTCACAGGTCTGGAAGGTTGATACAACAGCAGCAAATCTTTAATGTATTGTGGTGCTAAACCATTCAGTGATTTATAAACTAACAACAGTATTTTAAAGTCTATTCTTTGAGCTACAGGGAGCCAGTGGAGAGACTTTAAAACTGGTGTTATGTGCTCTATCTTCCTGGTTTTAGTCAGAACTCCAGCAGCAGCATTCTGGATCAGCTGCAGCTGTTTGATTGATTTGTTGGACAGACCTTGAAGACGCTGTTACAATAATCAATACGACTGAAGATAAACGCATGGATGAGTTTCTCTAGATCTGGCTGAGACATTAGTCCTTTAATCCTGGAAATGTTCTTCAGGTTATAGAAGGCCGTCTTTGTGACTGTCTTTACGTGGCTCTGAAGGTTCAGGTCAGAGTCCATCACTACTCCCAGGTTTCTGGCCTGATCACTGGTTTTCAGTTGTAATAACTGAAGCTGTGCACTGACTCTAGATCTATAACTCTAGATCTATAACTCTAGATCATTCCTCTTTAGGTCCAAAGATAATAACTTCAGTTTTGTTTTTGTTCAGCTGGAGGACGTTTTGGCACATCCACACATTTATCTGTTCTAAGCATCTGTTCAGTGATTGGATGGGTTCTGAGTCACCTGGTGACATCATAATGTAGAGCTGTGTGTCATCTGTATAGTTATGGTCGCTAATATTATTTCCTGTTATAACCTGAGCTAGTGGGAGCATATAGATATTGAATAAGAAGGTCCTAGGATTGAACCTTGGGGTACCCCACATGTGACCTTTGACCTCCTTGATGAGAAGTTTCCAATTGAAACAAAGAAATCCCTGTTCTTTATGTACGATTCAAACCAGTTAAGCACTGGACCGGAGAGTCCGACCCAACTCTCCAGTCGATTCAGTAATATTTCATGGTCAACAGTGTCAAAAGCTGCACTGAGGTCCAACAGAACCAGCACTGTGGTTCTCCCACAGTCCGTATTTATATGGATGTCATTGAACACTTTTACGAGGGCAGTTTCTGTGCTGTGGTGAGACCGGAAACCAGACTGGAAGGAGTCAAAGTGGTTGGTTATCGTTAGGAAGCTATTTAACTGTTTGCACACAACTTTTTCAATAACTTTGCTGATGAATGGGAGGTCAGAGGTCGGCCTGTAATTCTGCTGTAGTGATTTGTCTAGGTTGTTCTTTTTTATCAGTGGTTTGATTACTGCTGTTTTCAAAGCCTGGGGGAAAACGCCTGATGAGAGCGATGAGTTTATTATTTGGATCAGGCAGGACTTTCAAAAAGGAAAACAGAGAAAAATCCAAATAAAATAAAACAGATTAGGATTTATTTCAAAATGCATTCAAACACATGCATCGAGTGGGGCACAAGAAACCAACACCATGTCGTTACACTGCAAAACTGAGTTACTTATGTTTGGTCTTATATCCTGCACCACACAACACAGAGAAAATCTTAGAATATTTTCATGTGCATCAAATCACTCACGTTGAGCAATATACCCCTTGTAGCTACCACATGTGCTTTTATAGTTTAAGTTAAGTTTTTCCCACCATCAGAATGGTTAAAGTGCAACACGACTGAGAGTAAATACATCCATAAGGACAGTGGCGGCTCATCGTTTAACGTTGCCCTGGGCGGACCCCCTTTTTCTCCATCCCGACAACAGTTTAAGATTAAAATGTCCTTTGCTCCATTTGTAATTTAACAAACAGAATAAAGGTTTCATAAATTCCATTTATGAGCCATAGATGATCAAATACAGCCACAATTCATTAAAAAGACAGTGGAAAAAACACAGGCTGCAAATGTTTGAGATGTATTTTCCTACAATGATTACCTTGTATTGAAGGGACATGTGTGGAAGCAAAATGAAACCTGTTTGGGGCACAACTGGCAGAAAACAAACAAACAAAAACAAAAGTCAAGTGCTTAGGTGTCCCCAATTATGTGCTGCCCTGGGCAGTGTGCCATACAAACCACATAAAAAAAACAGTGTACAGAAAGTTTTAACAAAATATCCAACCAAGAATGGCTGCCTGTGATCTAAATAAAACAATGATTTAAGGCTGAAGTTTACAGATCTACAAATGAAGCAAAATTTTAAAATCATTTTCTAACAATTCCTTGAAATGACAAATGTAAATAGCTTCTAGTATTTGGAGAGTTTTTTTTGTTGTTTTTTTTTTTAAATTAATATCTATACATTCCTTTATGTTAACAGTTAATCACGCAAATCTGTAGACAAACAGTTTAATTGTTGTCAGGCTGTTCCCAGGATGCCTGACAGTCGGTCAAAACCCTGTAAACAGTAACAGACGCCATTTTCTGCTCAGCAAATCTAGTTTTGCTGGACTTAAATGAGCCTCTTTGAATCTTTTACTGCAATGATCGAATTGCTGCTGTTAGCACCCCCACATTTACATGAATGTGGAATTAATAAATATGCATAAAAACACTTGTTTCAGCAGTTACTCTGTTTTTATGTAATTTAAAGGGGCAGTATTATGAATTTTTATGGACATAATGCCATTTTGTTGCACAATTAAGTAACTGTTACCTTTAGTTGTTATAAAAATGCTATACATATTTAATATGACTTAAAGGAAATTAGACTTTATAAATTGAAATTGGATCCCTGTCTCTTTAAAAACTCCTGCTCTCTGCCTTCAGGAAGTCATCACAACATGGCTCCTCTATTAACCTTTAGCAACATATTTACCAGCGTTGCTCTGAGAAGTATCTTGTAAAATTGACTCATCAAATGCTCAGGTGTTTGCTAATTGCTGCTGGCTAGTCTGAAGGAGCTGAGTGGGGAGGGCTGCTCTATGAGATTAAAGCTTGAAAGTTTGGAAACTGCACCCTCTAGGTGGAAAAGCTAAGTCCACCAAGCTGAATGGTTGCCATGGAGATTATAGGATTTCTTAAACATGCATGAAAAAAATCAAGGCAGCACTCCAGGTTTGTTTTTGATGAGGAAATAACATTATAACATAATGTAAAGCTCAAAAAAGTCAATTTTACAAATTACTGCCCATTTAAGAACCAAACTGCAGTAATGATATTTTAATATCCCTAAGATTACAAAAACCTTTTTTAACTTCTATTAAAATATAAAATTCAAAAACAAAAATGCTTTCATGGATCTTATTTTCATTTGAAAACTCATAAAAAGATTACAGAACCTTTCTTATCATTTTTGAAAGTTCTTGTAGTTTTGCAGCTCAAAATAAATTGTATAAAGGAGGAAAAAGTGCAAAAATCATTTGTTGAATTTTAAAGGTGCCGACCCCTGACCTGAAACTTTTCTATAGAGTTTGACCTTTGCATTTTGAGGTTTTATTGTTGCTACTCAGCATTAATCACACTTTACCCTCCCTCAGTAGAAGAAAGGCTTAAGCTAAATTAATATCTACTTGCAGTAAGTTTATTCCACTTTCATAAGTATCCAACCCTTAATTTAAGATAATTTATTTAGTGAGGAAATAACCAATCTTAAATATTACAAAGTGATCAGATCATGCAGTTTAAGTGACGTAAACCTTGTCCATCTGGAAATGGCTTGCCTAAGCTTGTCTACACTCATTGCCTAAACAGTAACGGAAAAGATTAGTTTAACTGGAACTGCACAAACCACAATGTTTCCAAGAATGAGAATAAATGTGGAGGGTGGTAGCAACAGGTTAAATGATTTATACCAATCAAGCTGATACGTAAAGTTCTTCCTCTTACAGATGACACACCATCACTCTTCTGGTCGTTTGTTCCACGTTTGCAGTTTGAGAAAATCTAATAACATAAATTATTTTCACCAAACTTAGCTCATGAACTTGTTTCTTTAAAAAACACAAAAGCATTGATTCATTCACTAGGATAGCTGGTACACATTCCCTTAAAGGATAAGGAAAAGGATTTTAGTGAGAAACTTGGCATATTTGGCTGGTTTATGAAACAAAACGTTTTAGTTTAGCTGATACTCAGACATTTATGATCTCTTTTGATCATGAAACTGTCTGCTACATGTACATGTGCTGGTGTACCAATAAAAGAAAGATTTTCAGTTTCTCAGGCAGAAAGTTAGAAAAGTTTTCCAAGCAGAACATTTCGATTCCTGAATTATCAGCTGTTAAAAAGCCAAAAGTAAATCTCCTCTAGAAACAACAAGGGTTTTTTCAATGGGGGCAAAGGTTTCTGAAACAGGGAAACGTGAAATAACATGAACCTATGGACCCAAACAGCTGTTACAACAGAACCTGCAAGACTCTGCAGAAACAAAGAAAAAAGTCTGAGCTGCTAGAAACAAGAACTTCTGATCAAACTCCATGAAGAATATGGAGTTTGATCCATATTCTTCATGGATCAAACTTATCAGCCTTTATCTTTGTGTCTAAAGGCTGACACAAAGATCTGGTTGTGCTTGGTTAAAGAGGCATTTACAGAAAGTTAAAAAAAGAAAAACATTTACTTTTATAAAATCAGAAGAACGTGTGCTTGAATTTTCTAACTTTTTGTTTGGAACCTTTCGGCTCTCCAAACTGCTGGCTTGGAGAGCCGAAACATTAAATTAAACAAAATGTCTAACTAAAATCTAACTTGAACCTAGTTTTTTATATTGTAAAGTAAATAATTATAAAATTGGAGCTGGCATAATTATACTGTCACACAGTTTAGATCTGCTGAAACAAATAAAACCTAAAAAATATCCTCTTTCAGATATGTTTTTGGTCTCTTTCAGTTTCTGAGAGGAATTTGTGTCTCTAAAAGCAGCAGAGTGTGCCTTTGTGTTGCTTGATCCTCCAAGGTAAAATGTAAAAAGTTTTTACTGCAGAGAAAGATTTAGGACCAGTACTTTTTAACAACCAGAAATTTCAGATTTAAAGAGTAAAAGCAAGTGAGGTGGATTAGCAGTACTTAATAACGGATGATGTCATCCAGGACATTTCTGTGGAGAATCGTCTCAGTTGCCCAGATATTGAGTTATTAGTGTATCATGTCAGTCATAAGACTGTCATACATCAACAGTCTTCAGTCAGAGGCCGTTACGGATTTGTTGGAAAACTGACAGCTATCAGAGAACTTCTTGCCCACAGCATCCCCGTCTACAACGACTCTGAAGATATTTTGATGATTATTATAGGTCCCTTTTGTTGTTGTTGAAGTGCTGGAAACAGGGACATTTTGAGCTCTACCTGCCCCATAAACCTGTGCTTTCATTTAAAAACGTAAACAATGCAAAAACGCAGCAACAATTAAACAGTGATGTTGATCTGCTAGCTGTCACGACTCTGTGGGATTATTAACTTCTGGTTATGGAATAATCAGCAGCAGTTTCAGAAGGGCAACCAGGACATCACTTCAAAAATCTAAAGGCTGACACAAAGATCTGGTTGTGCTTGGTTAAAGAGGCATTTACAGAAAGTTAAAAAAAGAAAAACATTTACTTTTATAAAATCAGAAGAACGTGTGCTTGAATTTTCTAACTTTTTGTTTGGAACCTTTTAAGAAATTGTCAAGTTTTCAGGTGATGTATTAACAAATTTGGTGAGGGAATTAATAGCAGCTGTTTTGGACTGAAAACTGCTGGTATATGAGCTACAGAACTGTGCAAAAGCCTTCAGTCACTGCTGATTTCGTTCTTTCCAGTTCTTGCAGCCTTTAAATGTGGTTCAGATCAGTTTTTCTTCAGAGTTTCTAAAGGTCTTACTAAATATTTTATGTGCTCAGAAATGAGGGGAAAAAAGGCAAATAAAACACATCTACAGCACATGAACAGTATGTGAACGGTATGTCATTAAGGAATAGAAAAAATTCAATCAAAGAGAAAAGAGAAGTCAGAAACTCTGGAGAACTGCAGATCCAGATCATAGAGCTGGAAGGAAATCAGGAGGGACGACTCAACACTTTTGCACAGTGCTAAGTGTGCACTGTACGTTTTTGGCAGTGATGTCATGCTGACTGAAGCTGCACACATGCATTATGGAGCCCATGTTGTGTCCAGTCTCCATCATCATCGTCACAGTTTCTTTGAAGTTTGTGAAACCGCTCTGAGGTTTTACAATGTGAGAGATATTCCTCAAGGTCTGGTCTCCATGAAGCACAACAAGCAACATGACAAATCTGTTTATAGTCAGTGAAACAGAACCGAGTGTTTTTGGATCTTCTTTACGACCAGACGTGAATAATCTCTCAATCCCTCATGTTTAGCTTTTGTGCATCTTTTCTGAAAAATATCTCCTCAACATGTATTGTCCCTGGACTTTGCGTCATCGCGCTCCTGCTCCAAAGGAAAGTCTGCTTCTGACACGCTGGCATCAACACTCAGGATAGCAGACGTGTCTGAATCGCTGCTCATCGGAGGCTGGTTCTCACCTGGAGGGTCAAACAAAGGTGAGTCAACATCGCAAAACAAAATCTTACAAAGTATGTGTGGTCTAATTTCTAGTGCACACTTGAAATACGACTAACTGAACTTTAAAATAACTTAGAAAAGTCTGGGTTTGTATTCTGTTGATTTACTACCCCCTTGTGGTGGGATTTGAGATAGATTTTATGGCGTCCTATATTAAGCATGGTCATTCACAGCATGTTATGATTTTTAAGTCTTGGAGTATCTTTGTCTGTAAATTAACAAATGTTATGGTATCAGATAGTTGTTGTGATTAGTAGTAATTAAGTTTAATAAGTCTAATCTGCCTAATACTTCTGTGTTAGCTGTAGCTTAGCTAAAACTATATATTCAAGAAGCAAGTCTTCTGCACAGCTTGCAATAAACCTTTTTAGCCACTTGGGAGCAAATTTTTATTTTAATTTTTACATCCCTTATGTTTTCAGTTATACAGCCAATCACAATGAGTTCAGGTCCATATTTCAGGCTAAAACCTTTCCACACTGACATGTTGGTAATGCGATGTAGCATGTGTAACCTGTGGACGTACAGCTTGCAATAATGTGGCTCTGTCCTGCCTGCGACGTCGTTTCTTGGTAATGATGGAGTTGATGCAGATCTATCACCCTTCCCACAGGATCCAGCACCACTGAACTCTCGTTGACTGTGATTTCACTGGCAGCGCTGATGGGATTGGTCGGAGGACCCCCGACACTTGTCTCGTAATCTGGGGGAGTCTCGTTGGTGCAGTCGGCACTGAACTGGAACAGATTAAACGTGTTTAGCATCTTACCAGCCTTTAAATAAGAAATAACATTAGTTTGATGATGCAGTAAATAAATAAACCAAAAATGTAGCTTACAGGAATTCCCAGAGCTTTCAGGATGTTTATTTTGCACATCGGACACGTTCTGTGGTCTTGCAGCCACGGATCTACACAGTGTTTATGAAAGACGTGTCTGACCAGACGAGATGATACATACAAATCGTAAACATGGTGAACAGTGGGACGTCTAGAGACTGGTGGCTCTGGTGTGTGTGATCAAATCGATGTTAAGACATTAGGTGAATAGAAACCTCACCTGCAGGGTAATATCCTCACAACATCATTAGGTTTGTAGCATTCAATGCAAACTGCACAGTTGTCAAAGTCTGGCTCAATTTCCTTAAATACAAACAAGACACCAAGAGGCTAAATTCCAGTGTTTTCAAGAAAAACACTGGAATTTTTCTTGAAACAATTTAGGAAAATTCAGTAAACAGTAAGCACACTCTGGCTAAAATGCCATGATCTGGTGATATTTTAAGTGAAAAAAAAGAGACCAAGATAAACAATTTCAAAACTTGTTCCTACTTAAGTTGAGGTTTACTCTGTAAACCGCACATAGAACAGTTTGAATGAAAAAAGTTTCAACTTCACATTTTAATTGCTGGTAATTTGTCTGCCTTACAAAATTTCACAATCAATAAACATTACAATCAAAACAAAACCAGGACAGACTGCTATATGTTTTAAATCATTCGCTTTTTGTTGTTTTTTTATTTTAATTACAAAGTGTGCAGAATCTGCTTTACCTTGTCTCCTTTCTTTAAAGTGCGCACTTGAAGCTTACTGATGGCCTTTTTAGCAGCATCTCCCAAACGCCTCTGCAGGCGGAAAACACACACAGAAACACACACACTGAAATCTTCCTGTGGCAAATATGCTTGAAAAGTCACCAGAAACAAATTAAGCAGCAAAGAAAACTAGCATCTCACTGATTTGCTTAAGTTAGAAGATTTGCAGCAGACATTAACAGATTTTAATGGGTTTTATCTCCATTTTGGGTTTTGCCTGTTATGCAGCAGATAACAGGAAGGCTAAATGCATTTAGCCTTCCTGTTATCTTTTATGTATATAAGCTTTTAAACATTCTGAAAATGTTTGCATCCTTTTAGAAATTTTAGAGTGAATGTAACTGTCATGACTGTTGAAGACATTTTCCAAATATAAGCTTCAAAAATCAATTGAGAATCAAAAAAAGAAAAAAAGTCCTGAAAGGTTTGAACTACATTTAAGCTACTTAAAATATTTTCTCCAAATCACTTACTGACAGAAACCCACAGACAGTTTGGTTTGGGTGCAACTGAAAGACACCAAATGCTTATTGAAAACGGTGAGATTCAGACCATTTTCTCCTAAATTTTACTTGCATAAATGAATCTCTTACAAAAATTGAGATAATATCTAAATACCGAATGGTCGCGGTCGGTCGTACCTGGTTGCGGTCTCGTGCGTTAGCGTAGCGGAACCTCTGGATGTAGTAGAACACGAGCCAGGCGAGTGAGATGATCATGAGGACGATGAAGGAGATGGAGACAAACACCACAGACGTTCTGCTCACATATTTCTGCAGGTTGCGGGTTCCCACACTGATGTGCATCACCACCACAAAGCGCTGCTCCAGCAAATTCACAATCTCCCGACCTTTAGGTTCAGGGATCATAATAGCCACAATGTCGCCTGTATCTGTGCAACACATGAAGCACAACAAAGAGCAAAGTTGAACAAGACTTCACAGTATTAGCAAAAATGTTAATTTCTCCTGGAAGGAGTTCCGACTGAATGTAAATGAATGTTACGTTTTAAGACTCAGCCAAAGCACTGAGAGAAATCTTGGGCTGATTGCTGGGAGCTTAGATGAAGAAGCTCAACCAAATCCTCTCTTAAAGGCTTCCTGCCAGCAACCATCTGTTGATTAATGCACAAGTAGGATTTTCTATCACAGTTGTGCTTCTATCCATCTTTGCACCAAAACAAATGTACAAAAATTTTAGAGTTATGAAATACAGTTAGGATTTATTGATATAAAATGAACTAAATGTTTTCAGTGGAACTGATTCAATTCAGAACCATTGATGGTAGAAGTCAGAGAGTGTATTATTTAAACATTCTTAAAATTCTGAAATTTACATACATTTCCTTAATATTTGGTTGACTCTAAAACATGGACCTCATTGACTGTGTTGCAGCTACTTTGGTGGAATGCTTATTGTCCATTTGAGAGCAAAGCATTAGTTTCCTGAAGGAGATCATGAGAAGTTTCTACAATATTTCAACATTATGTTCTTCCAACATGATGCCATGTTTTTGTGAACTTCAAAGAGCGGATGGTTTTCTCAGGCTTGCAAACCTTCATTTTTTTCCTCCAAATGTTCTGATGATCATTTTAGTCTCAGTAAACCGTAGGGCATTGCTCCAAAATGAATTTTTTAATTTACTGATTTAATTTAATGAAACACCTTGAACTACAACTACAATGACTTCCTCAAACTGAGAGATTAGATTTAAATATCTGTGGAGCAATGCTGGATGTGTCATAGGAAGATGCCAAGAGAGAAACATCCTGAGTGACGACCGAAGATCTACTCCCTCTTCTGTAACTCAGATAATGATTCCAAGAACTGTTTAGCAATCGGAGCACAGTTACATCACACTCCCTCTGTTGCCTGTTTTGTGACAGAGAATCAGACAGTCAGGGAGGCTCCCTGCGGTTTTTCATCCATTTGTCACTCCCCATAAATGGCGCCTCATAACCAACCAAAACTTGGGTTCAAACAGATAATGATCCTGCAGAGAGAAAACATGCTTCCTGAAGCATTTGAGGCTTTGTATCCCACACATTAGCAACATTTGCAGCACTTTGGTGTCTTTTGTCTGTCACACTGATTATTTCCTTCATGTAACGAGTCTCTAGTAAAATGTTCACAGTTGCTGCTTGTGTGGTATTCTGGTAAAAATCCCACTAATGCAATTTTTTTATTAAACACTAAAGCAGACTTAGTTGAAATGTTTTACTGAGGTAGAACAAATATATGAGGTACAACTTTAGCACCAAGAGTTGCTCCTGGCATGAACTGGAAACTTGAAGCTGTTAACATGAACAAGACAAGTGACTTTGTTTAGCCATATGGATATTACATATAGATTGATTGAATGGAAACATCAGTGGGATTTTGTGGTACTGTGCCTAACTGAATCAAATCTTTTGTTTCAAACTGTGACTACTTTGTGTCACTTGATAATTATAAATCTAGGTGAACAAAAATCTAGTTTTGGGCTCCTCAAAGGTTTATCCCTGGGCCACTTTTATTTAAAAATGTATATATTCAACCTTACATGACAAAATCATCTTTCACCATATCCATGTTTGTGACACAGCTTTACTCTCATGTGAATCAGTGCATCAGCTTATGGGTCAGAATTTCCTCTGGATTAATGCCGATAAGACAAACCCCATAACAGAAATGCTTGGTTAAATATCAGCACTCAGTCAGACTCAATGAACAGACAAGAACCTGTGTGTTGTTTCGGACTTGCAATCATGTAAAATCTGTTACTAAAACAGCCTGCTATTATCTTAAAAAATATATTGCCAAAATAACAGCTTTTAGCTTTTTATGTTCCACACCTTTGGAACAAAATCCCTGAAAACCTGAACTGTTCAGAAACTTTTGGCTGCTTTAAATCAGGACTGAAAAACATTTTTGCTTTTGGTCAAAGAATCTGACCAACAAACTGCTGCCGGATTACTGATGAGAGATCAAAGATTAAATTCAAAGACAAAACTGTAACATTTGTTTCTTCTCATGCAACACTTTAAACAGAGGGAGTGTGATGTAACTGTGCTCCGATTAAACTTTAATGATCCTTAAAGCTTTTTGTTGCTTTTTTTCTCTCCCTTGATATTCTGTGCAGAACTTAGAATTGACCTAAGTAGAAATTTTTGTGACCCACAAGGACTTTCAAAGATACGACGGAGTATTAGAGCCATCCTGAGAAAAAAAAAAAACAAACAATAAAATTACAACAATAAAGAGATTATATTATAAGAATGAAGTCATAGCATTATGAGAATAAAGTTGTAAAATGACTTTATTCTCGTAATTTGACTTTATGCTTGTCATTTATTTTTAAAATTGTCTTGATTCTTTGGTGAAAAGTTTGGACACCGCTGCTGTAATCTGGTGAACATCTACATCTGGTCAGAAGTCACAGATTCAACATCATTTGTTTTTGTCTAAACAGACAAAATAACTAATTATGACAGGGCATTAAGACTCCCTGTCAGTGTTTGAATACTTATTGTTTTGCAAATTAATGTTTCACCTTTGTAACTTTAAACATCTCCACATGCACATTTATGGTTTTATTGGCCATGGCCATATGGAGCTGGTGGGAATTAATGCATCTCCGCAGCTCAACAGAGTAATTTAAAGGACAAACTCTGTAAAATACAATAATCTATCCATCAACTTTGAGCTTTATGTCAACAGAAATAATTGTAGAGCTGCTTAGTGATGTGTGATTTATCTTATCGTCCTCCTCAAAGAAACTGACAGTAAATCATAAGGAAACCATCTGAAAGAGACACAAAACTAATGAGAAAAAGGTTTCAGATTCTTTTGATAGAAATATGAGCTCAAAGGGAAAATGTGTAAATGTGGTTATTTATAGCAGTCACCAATTCATATAAAGTATTTTACGAATACTTAACCATATTTAAAATAATGTTTTGTACTGTATGGCATAAATTGCCAAATGATTGTTTGATTTAATGTTTTTTACAGTGTCATATAGAGACCCAAATGAACTTTGTTTAATTATGAAAATATTAAGGTTCCATATGAACAATTGCTATGAAAAGCAGCTGGTTGTTGAACATATTCTTAACAAAAGTCAGAAAGATTTCTATGCAGGGAACACCTACTGTTTTGTGTTTCAGTATTTGCAGGTTTGCTCGCAGAGCATATCTAAAATTTTCAAAGAAAATGCAGACTAAGAAGCTAAAACACTTTGGCTCAATGCTACTTGACATTATGATATTTGCAAAGCAGCCAATCTGGGAGCGGCATTTATTTTCTTTGGTGCCGTTTGGTTGTAGGAACGGAAATAAGAAAGACTGTAGATGTTAGCTTCTGTGGTAGCGCTAAGATTGTTTTCACGGTGCGTATTAATGCGTATTAAATTGCTATTGAAGCGTTTTCCTCCCAACATCTGTTAGAGCTCTACAGATCCTTTGCTCAAACACTCTTAAAGCACCAAGTTTCTGTTGAATCTTAACGATGGCCACACCTTTATGAAAAGTAGCAACAGGCTGAAAACACACTTCTATTCAACAGGAGAGAGAGTTCTGTCAACCAATCAGATTCTGACAGCAACAAAACAACAGAGAGCAACTCAGGGTTATGGAGTTGAACTTGTTGACGATAAGGATGGTACTACCAGTTAGTAGATTTAAAGGGGCAGTGTTATGTAAAATAAACCTTTTAGTTATAATGTTAATCTAAAACATATCTGGAGTCTTGCTTTGATTCTGAGAAGTATTTTCATCTCCCATGGCAAAAGTTTGGGATGCAAAATGTTTGGTGTTAGACTCTCCAGATTATGCTTCCACCTCACGTAACCCCCTGCCCAAGACTCCCTACTCAGAACCTTCAGACTAGCGGCAGCAGCCATTAGCAAACACCTGGTGAAACTGAGCACCTGCTGAGTTCATTATATGAGCTACTTCTCAGTCCAACACCCATAAGAACGTAGTAAACAGCTTAATGTAGAAAGGTTGTGATGACATGCTGAAGGTGAAACGTCAGAAACAGCAGAATCTTCTTAAAGAGACAGAGGTGCAATTTCAAGTCAAATTTTAAAGTTACATTTGATGTAACATAGTTATATAATACTGCCTATTTAAGAGATGATTATTTTTTTCACTATGAACCAGGGTGGATTTTAGACCTCTTTTTGTTTTTTTAAATAACATGATTACTTTAACTCTGTAATTGAGTTTACTCTGGTTCTCTTTTTCTTGGAATGGAAATGAGATTTACCATCTGAAACCTGACTCCTGCAGCTCCAGTCAGCATCTGAACTAAGAGGAAACTTGTCCTTGGGGATCCGGGTCATTGATTCGGTTCTTCAGCCAGATCATTCATTCATAATATATTAGATGCCACTGATTCAGGAGACCTCAGAGGCCCCAGCTCCAGGATCTATTAATCACCCTCTAACTTTCACGCAGTGATTAGTGAGAGGCCCTCTGAGGCCTCACTTAACCAGCCGGACACCTGTAGGAAGATCCGTCTTCTCTGACATCACCGCATCAACAGCAAACTGTGAAAATCTCGGCGTTTCTGGTCCGATTCGGATCGGTTTCCGCTTACCTGAGTGGGGCATCGTGATGGTGTCGTTGGCACTGTTGTATATAACAACCGCAGACGCGTTGCTGTTTGCGGCGTTGCGGATTTTCTCCCTGAATGTGCAGTTTCCCTCAGCCACCAGCGCCACCCAAGCCGTGTTCTGGGAAACCGGGGGAAAGCGGACGTTCGGGTCGCAGCCCTGTCTGTCCTGCGGGAGGCCGGGGATCAGAACCCGACCTCTGGCTTCTCTCTTGGGCGAGTGCTCTCCGTACCGGCCGCACTCGGTCTTCTCCGTCCGGACCTCGGAGGAAACGGGGTCCAGGTAGGTGATGTTGACGAAGGCCGTGTACCACTCCTCCTTCTCTGCGGCCGTGAAGTCCAGGCAGAGCAGCTGGACGAAGCAGAAGGACAGCAGCCAGGTCCACACAGCCAGACTGCGGCAGGCTCGGAGGAGGGACGGAGCCATGGTTCGGCTGATGGATGGACGGATAAATGGCGAGCTCAGCGCTAAACTCGCATCACATCTGCTTCAGATGATTGTGACTTTAAACAGGCATGAAAACCTCCATGATGTCCGGGGTCCAGCTCCAACAGGCTGACAGAGTGGTAGTTTGTGCGTGGAAGCAGCCACGGAGCATCTCAGAGAGGGGTGTGCATTGTGTTGTTGTTCGGCGTCAGTTGGTGGGCGTGGCTCTCAGGAGGGACTCTGTTGACTGAGCCGCGCCAGCGTGCAGGATCTTTTAAATGAACCGGATAGTAATATTTTTTTTTCCGATAATGTCTATGTATGGAATTGTTTAATTGCGAGAGCTAGAAAATGAATACATGAGCATTATCTTGTTGTCTCTCACTAAAATTGATTATGACAAGATTTACATTTTATTAAAACAAACAAACAAACAAAAATTCCCGTTTAAATGTAGGATGTTTGAATGTTGTCTTGAAGAAAATCAACGAGACGATGGAGCCCTTTTATGCCCGTGAAGAAGTCATAATCTGTCAGATGAACACATTAAAGCAATAATTTTGATTTATTAATTATACTGATTTTAACGTATTAAAAAAATGTAACCCAATTAATTGCATCTTCTTTTTCTCTATGAAAAGTCCAAAGCTTGAACTTTTGTATTGTGTTGGTGGTACACCCAATAAAGACTATAAAGCCGCTTCTCTTGGCCTACTGGGGGTAAATTCCTGCTTAAAAAAAATAAATAAAAAAATATATATAAAATAAATGAATAAAAATCAAACAAACAAACAAACAAACAAAAAAAACGATTTAATGAGACACTTGAGAAAACTGTTACTGCGTTCAAGTTGTACTAAAAGGAATTAGCCTATCACCGAAGCTATTATAGCCTAAAATAGCATCTCAATGCTAAACATGTTGCAGTAGTTCAGACCTCCCCCTAGCTAATGTCAACACAGTCCTCATTTCTAAGGAAAGATTTTTTTTCCTGAAACACTTGACCAAAACAAGTTATTAAAAAACAAGAAGTATCTTTGATATTGAGATTGTGCTTTATTTGTGCAATAATGTAGCAGCAAGAATGTCTTTTGAATTTAAAATATACTTATTTAATTTATTTATTTTTTTATCCCATGTACACCTTTTGGTTCCGCCCCTGCTGAAGAGTAAATTGAACAAATCGTGTTGGCATGGTTTGGCAGAGCACACCATATTCTAAATGTTTGTATATGTGTGAATACTACATACATATCAAAACTTAACTTGATAATGAAAACGATTAAAGCTTATATGACAAGTTTTCTAATATTATGATCTCTCCCGGATCATTTAGCTTATCTGAACCAAATAATTCGGCTCCTGAATATGAACCGGAATTCCCATCACTAACCGGCTAGCTGATCATCAGCACGTGACCTAAATGTACACAAGGCTCATCTGACTCTCAAAATCACATGGAAGAAATTAATATGTACAGTTGTCATAAATCTCTAATCAAACTAGACACTGAAGCTTCAAAATGTAAATATTAGCTTTCATCTATAAAACCTGATTGAAAAATAAAATATATTTTAAAAACAAAAGGTATAAATAAGCAAATTATTTTTAATTATGTTAGAATTATTATGTTTAATAACAGACTTGTGATAAAGTAATATAGGACCTTCTCTTATATTGTTAGAAAATATTGGTATTAGGTAAGTTTTTTTTATTGCTCTGTATATATTATTATTACAATATTTTTATTAATTCCCTTAATCTTAAAGTGATCGAAACATAAATGTGCCATTTTACCCAGTATGATGACTTTTCCTAAACTCTACAGTTTTCTTTCAATATTATAATACTGACGAGCATTGATACCTTCATCTCATTTCTTTTTGACATACGGCTTAACTATACTTTTAACATCACGTTTGCTCATTTTTACATCCTTTCTTTTGCAACATTTTTGGCAGATTTGTCAGCTAGTTTGTTCCTTTCTATTCCAATATGTGCAGGAGCCACAATAATTGAAACTCCTGACCAAATTATTTCTATCAAAATTTCCTGTCTTGAGTATAAATCTAAACATATTAAAATCTTCTTGTACTTGCTGTACCCAATCCAATGGCATCGACATTGCTGTCAAATTTTTTATTTGTCAAAATTTTTAACGATTTAAGTGATGTAAGATTCAGTCCACACTCCATTCCAGTTGATGGTCGTAATGCACCAAGAGAAATAGAGAAGTGACTGTTGTTCCACTTGCGGAACCAAGATCACTGCATTATGTTTCACCGGACACCTTTTTCAGACGGACTTAACGCTAGCTTCCCTGGGTGAGGTAAGGAAAATTTTTAGTTTATTTTATTTCTTATATCTGAAATGACATTTTTTTAAAAAAATAGTCAGGAGTCAGTTAGTGTTTTTATGCTATCATTAATTAAAATAAAACCTAAAAATAAATTGGCACAAAGTGGACGCCATTAGTTTTCTACTTCTGTTTTTAAAAGCTAAGATCACATGAACTTTTCTATTTCCTGTTACAGTTAGTATTTATTCCAGAGATGCCCAAAAAGAAAACCGGAGCCAGGAAAAAGGCGGAGAACCGCAAAGAGCGAGAGAAACAGATCCGAGCCAACAGGGAGCATGTGGAAGTGGCCAAACATCCCTGCAACGTCAACATGGTCTGTAGCCGCTACAGCTGCTACCGCTTTGGCTAACAGTCCAAACACTGCAGCGTGCTAATCCTCACTGTTTATTGTGTTTTTACAGGACTGTGACAAATGTCAAAGGTAAAGCAGATGAAATGGATTCAGAGGAACTTTGATTTGAAGAGAAATAAACGTATTCCTGCTTATTTTTCTTAGGAAACAGAAGAACAGGGCATTCTGCTACTTCTGTAACTCTGTGCAGAAGCTGCCTGTCTGCGCTCAGTGTGGTGAGTTTTGTTTTCTAATTTCCTTTAAATTAAACACCAAGCTAAAGACTGATTCCACCTAATTGTTCACAATCTCAAGCATTTTTTATTCATTAAAAAAATTTACTCATGCAAGTATCTTCAAAAACTTGTGGGCAAGAAAGATTTCTAGCTGCAGTCAATCTTGCAACGAATCTGAATATGCCTCTGACTGAAGAGTGTTGTTGTATGACTGTCCAATGTCTTATTAAATTACACACAAATGGACTGTTTCAATTTTATTTAGAATTTTCGGAGTAAAATAATGTTATTGTTGTAATAAATGTTGATTTATTTGTGTTTTTTAGGTAAAACTAAGTGCATGAAGGCTTCAGATTGTGTTATCAAGCATCCAGGGATCCACAGCACAGGAATGGCCATGGTGGTGAGTTTATATCAAACCATAATTAAATCTTGTTCTGATCTGGACCCGTTTTAGAAACTAGATGGTAACAGTTACACTCTGGTTAGATATACAGTTCTAGATATTTTCTGTGGTTAAATAAAATTAGTCACTTTATTAAAGTATATGTTTCTATGAAACCACCTACTATTTTATCTAATGCAAGGCATTCTTCTTTTAAGAAATCTTGTAATTCATAATTGGTTTATTAGTTTCAGTGTTTATAAAAGGGCAGATTAAGTGCAGAACATAACTGTCATATTTTAATTGCAGGATTTTATTTAGTAGGTAATAAAGTTGATCTAGTCAGGAACAGAGTGAAGAAAAATCAGAATCGAGCCTCAAGTGTGCAAAAGCCAAGAACGTATTTCCACTAGGGGAGACCAATTTATCTTTAAAATGCTTAATCTGCTGATTCCAATTTTGACCAAGCTTGAAATTTTCTCTTCAGGTCTTTAAGAAATGTATTCAAGTACCCCTGGTAGTTTTCCCCACAAAGAGCTTTTTGTTTTTGCCTCAATCCTTCTTGAACTAATAATACTCATGTGGAATATGCTGCCAGTTTTTCTCCAATTGTCGTTCAGTTAACCAATTTTAGATCATTTTTATTCTGTCCAGATATGTAAAACCTGTTTTTATCCACAAGGGGGCAGTGTGTGACTTCTGTGAAGCCTGGGTCTGCCATGGTAGGAAATGTCTGAGCACCCACGCCTGCTCGTGTCCTCTGGCCGACGCCGACTGCATCGAGTGTGAGCGTGGAGTCTGGGATCACGGTGAGATACTCCCTCCTGCTTGTAAACCAATCCCATCGGCTCGAACACTGAAAACCAACGGCATGCTCCATTTCCTTTGCAGGAGGTCGGATTTTCCGCTGTTCCTTCTGTCATAACTTTTTATGTGAGGATGATCAATTTGAGCACCAGGCCAGTTGTCAAGTCCTACAGGCAGAAACCTTTAAATGTGAGTCATGTGGGTTTACTCTCCCATTCATCTGGTTAAAAGAAGAATAAATTGTGTCTTATTTGTTCTGCAGAGAAATACGTGGAAGAGATTTGTGCATTGTAGAGAAAGTGAATGCATTTTTATCTTTTCCTGTGTTTTGTTTCAGGTGTTTCCTGTAACAGACTGGGACAACACTCATGCCTGCGCTGTAAGGTGAGAATGTTCAGCTGGGAATTTTTTCCATCCCATCAGCGTTCATCACACGAGAAAAGACCGGCCCTCAAAATTCCTTTAACATATTCTGTAGAGAACACTGTGAACTAAAATTAGACTAACACAAATATTTTTCGTTTTCGTTTGCACCATTTCAGGAAATCTTGCACGTATACTGAGGTTGAACAAATGAAACTAAAGATTAAGGCTTTCCTGTCTGAGCAGCTGTGAGGAAACACTCTGTTCAGATAAAACTTGACTTGCCAGAAACTCGTTTGACCTCCTGCGGATGGGTTGTACTTTAAACAAATTGGCTAAAAATAAGCACGTGGTGTTGTTGTTATGCAAGCGCTACCTCAGGGTCAGGTTATCATGGTGTTTAAAATGAAAATATTTTCAATACACAGTACATTAAATGGAATGTTTTGAAAGCAAAACACTTAAAAGAAGTTAGGATTCAGAGAGCAATGCATGATAAAAAACATAAATACACTTGCAGCAGTTACTGTTGTAAAAGGTATTTCTACATGGTATTACCATCCAGTGTGGAATCCATTAGTGTAATGGATACCATTAGTATAATGCATATTCTCAATTATGCATCACTCTGTGCTGGTGTGTTGCACAAAATCACAAAAAACACATTGAAATGTTTTTTTAAAGGACAAAATGAGGAATTCTTATAAAAACTTTGCATCCCAGTTGGATATAGTCATTTAAAGCAGTTTCTGTGTCAGTTAATATTTTTAGTTTCAAAAAGGATATAGCAGTTCTACAGTTAGATTAAAAGACATATATCCAAGGTTAAGCTGACTCAGCATTTTTTAAGTCGTAAGAGGTTTACATAAACGCTTCAGCTGTGGCAGGGTTACACAACAGCAGCATGAAAGGAAAAAATTTAAGTTCAAAGTCCGCAAATTAAAGGGTGATTAAACTTTTATAACAAAAAGAATTGGAACAAGACCATTCTGTGCTCCAGGGAACAGGAAATCAGTTTGTCCTCTGCGGCTGGGTTCAACATAAGATGTCGCTTCTGAAGCCATTTAACAATTGGAAAAGGTTTAGCAATTAGATCTGGCAACTGCTCACAGTTATAGGAAATAATTTCTTAATATTGATTAAAAAACACAATTTTACTGGAAGACTTTTTTTCACTTGAAACAAGATACCCCCCACCCCCCATGTTATAAGTGAAATAATCTAATAGTGTAACTGGTACTTTTTAAACACTATCATGGAATTATTGGGCGCCTATATCCTGCTGAAAAGTTACTCTTCAGTTAGTTTTGTCTTATTTTAAATGTACTACGATATTTGCACTATAAACTAAACCAAAAGTACTTGGTAGAATTTTGTGTTTTTGCAGTGTAGAGGTTTTGATCAGTGGAAATTTCCAGGTTGTTGACTCTTTTTGATGTGCTGTCGCCATGACAGAGTAGGACAGGAAATCACGCAGAGCAGCGTCCTCACTGACTTCTGTGTTCTGTTCTGGGAGTTCTCCAGCTTTTTTAAGAGTCCTCACTGAACCTGGTGCTGGGTTTTGTACTGTTGAATGATGAGCAGAGTGGTTGGTCCTCTAGACCCAGCTTCTTCTCCATCCTTCATCATCCATGCATCTTTTTGTCCATCACCCATTGATCTGTCTGTTGTGCATACCCTCTCATTCATGTTGGGCATTGTTGGGGTGCTGGTTCCTGTCTCTAGTGGACATTGGCCGCTAAGTGGGGTCCACTTGAAACTCAGTGTTTCAGCTGTTTTGCAGTTTTCTGGAAGTTTGTTCCATTGTGGTGCAAATAAGCATCTCCATGTTTGTGTACTGGCAAAAATATCTTATTTGCCTTTAAGCAGAAAAATCTGCTGCAGCCTTTGTATCGCATCCTGCCATATTTTGCACCAATGACCCTAACTCATTGAATTCGGGTGGTTGGTTTCATGCCTGCATAAATAGCTGTTTCTGCCTGTGATCATTCATTCAGTCTTGTGGTGTTCCTAAAGGCTGCATTCTCAGGCAGCTTTTACTCTATCTGCATTCTCTCCTAGCTCAAACTGCGAAGTATAACAACTTCTGTTACTATTCATAAACAACTCACTTTAAAGCACATAAACTGCTGGCTCTTTTAAATGGGATTTTAAATGAGCCATTATTTTTGTCATGGTATTTAAATTTGTGTTTAAAAAACTAGAAGTAAATTGTCTATTGATTTTTGACGACTTCCTCTTCCTTATTTGCTCAGCATGACTTGTTTTTCTATTCAACGGGGTAAAATCAGAAATGACTTGACTCAACTTGTTTATTATTTTAGTTCTGTCTGTGTAGTGTCTGTTTCCTTTGTCGTTCTGTCGCTTGAACATTTTCTCTTTCTGGAATACCTTTAATGCATAGTTGAAAGGCCAGTGAGTATTAAAAGTTTCTTTCTTCACATCTGCAGGCCTGTTACTGTGACGACCATGCCAAGAGTAAAGTGTTCAAACAGGAGAAAGGCAAAGCTCCACCTTGTCCGAAGTGCGGCCATGAGACTCAGGAGACAAAAGACCTCAGCATGTCCAGTGAGTTTCACACAACCAGAGATCGTCTTCCATTCCTGTAAATCTGCCAAATCAAGCAGGTTGCAGCAATCTCCTCTTCCTGCTTGAATGCTTTTGGAAAACGAAACAGAAAATGCACTGATGACTTCTTGGCACAGGGGCTTATTTTCTATAAAATGTTTATGGAGGCCTTTATACTAACAGCTTACCCGGAATGCCTTTTTCTCTTTCTTTTCTCTTAATTTTTTTTAAATTAAGAGGTTTATACATAAATTTTTCTTACTGCAGTGTAAGGGGAGAGAATGGAAAATGTCCCTGTTGTTTAACACAGCAGTGGGAAGCTGCATTAGTTGTTCAAAGCCAGATCCTTGAATAAACACAACTTTCTCCATGTTTGATAGTAAACTGTAGCAATTCTATTGTTGTCTGGCAACTTTAATATAAAATCCAACCTGTAGTAGTGACAGCTGAACCCTGGGAGGTCCACCTGTGAAACATGGAAAAAAAAATGCTCTTTTAAAGATCAACCTTATTTACTTTACTTCTCGGCTCACACAAATAATTACAACAATATTTGCTGATTTTAGCTCTTTAAAGGGTCAGTATTATGTAAAATTTACTTTTTTTTAGCTTTACATCACATTATAATGTTATTACCTCAGCAAAAACATACCAGGAGTGATTCTTTCACGCGTGTTTAAGAAATCCTATAATCTCCATGGCAACCATTCAGCGGTTGTCAAGAAATCTGGGGTGTGTGAGATCTGTCCAGGCCCAAGCAGAACAAACGATCATAAGATGCCTAGGAGACTGCCACAGACTACTGTATTGAGTAATAATGAATTCTTAAGGTGTAATCCCTGTGTTTAGTATGTTCTTTGTAACGATGAACCAAAATCAAATAATCTATGGTTGGTAAAATGTAAGGAATTGAAGTTTTACACAGGAAAAGAAATAGGGCTGTGTTGCAGCGACAGGAAGTGGTTAGAATGTCAGAGCTGCCGATGAGAGCTGAGAGCTGCTTGCAGCTGCAGACTCGGAAAGTTTTTAAAATAGTTACAAACTGTCATGAGTCGAGGAAAAGTCAAGAAGAGGTGGAGGTTTTAGTTATTTTAGTAAATAAAGTTATCCTTAAAATGAATCATTTAAGAGGAATTTATACTCAACAGTAAACTTAAAGGTTAATAAAATAAATATTCTGTTTCCAGCCTGCAGATAAGAAAGACTATCTAAATATTGTGAGTAATTGAATAAGAATTAAAGAGCAACGCTTTTGTTGATGTTGGTTTGCTTATAGTAAACATTTACTCATGTATTAAAACTGTAACTTTGATGTCAAGTAATTAGAATTATGGATTATTCCTAGTTTCTTTTCAGAAAACTTGTAGTAAGCTCACGTTAAGTTACAACTGATGAATTATGGATATTATAATGAATTGGTAGATGATGAATTGGAGAGGTAGAATAAGTTATAAATGTGACTTTTATGGTGTTGGAGGATGCAGCTGCCTGATAAGATCAAAGAAAGGTTAGAAGGAGGTGTGAAGTTAGCAGCTCTCGGATTGCAGAGGTGAGATGGAGGATGACGCCATGTGGTGAGCTTCTCGCTTGTGCAAGTCGACCACCCACATGGAAAGAGCCCAGGTGTATGTTACAAGTTAACAAAAAGAAGACAAAGTTCATGTCACAAGTTCATGAGGTCTAAAGGTGAGGGCCTGGTTGGGCCATCATGGGTTGTGTGCGCAGATGTTCTTTGTCTTGGAGAGAGAGAAAAGAAAGGTATAAAGCCACGAGACTGAAGGAACACGAGGTTCTTCGTCTCCGGAGCTGAGGCTCAACACAAGAGCGGCAAAAAGACCAGCAGAGGATTACGCCGATGGAACCAAGGAAAGCGAGACTCACCTCACTCTGGATTAACAAGGCGAAGATCCACCGACCCACTGCCTCGGTTCCTCATTGGATTTACCTACTCTGCACTCGACCCAACGATCTCAAAATACATCGCACAGACTTGGGGAATTGAACAAAAGTCACAGGATCGATCAAGAGCTGTTCAGTTGGATATAACAGACAGTTCACCTTATTTCCATTCCGAGGAAGGATTTACTTTTTTAAAGATAAAGATTCCGATCAAGAGCTGTTCGGTTGGATATAACAGACAGTTCACCTTATTTCCATTCCGAGGAAGGATTTACTTTTTTAAAGATAAAGATTCCGATCAAGAGCTGTTCAGTTGGATATAACAGACAGTTCATTTTGTTTCATTTCCAAAAAAGGATTAATTTTTCACGGTCACAAGTGGAAGGATTCTAACCAAGGACTTCTGTTGCCGAGATCCAATTCCATCTGGGTAGGAGTATGAGTTTGCTGCACCCTAAAGCCTTATTTGATAGAAAGATGACAGTGTAGGGAGATTATTAGGAAATAGTTAAATTGATCTAAATTTTATTGATTTTCTTTGTATGTTAATCTCAAGTGAATTCTGTATGCCTGTCATTTACCCTGCTAAAGCTTGCTTAATAAACGCATATAATATAAAATTCTAATCAGGTTGTGGACCTTGAAATTAATTGAGTCATTTGAATCAAAGTTCTTCTATTTATAGTAAAACCCGTATACGTGATTCTAGTAATGTGGTGGCTTCAGACTTTCCTTTGGTGAGTTTAAGATGATGGCCTTGGGACTTGATTTTAATCCTAGTCACTAAAGATTATCTAGCCGTTAACAAGTACTCGTTACATTTTAGAAAGAATACTGCCGTTAACAGAAGTGGTTATTGAAACTATGCAGTTGTGAGGGCTACTCGCTGACCGTTTCCTAACTTAAGAAGGCCATAACTTCTGGACGAAGGCAGTGAGAGCTGGACGAATTTCTTTCGCCACCAGTTTAAACAGATTATCTCAAAGATCTTGTTCAGGGTAAGACCCTGGTCTTAAGAGATTTTCGGACCTGTTAGACAGAGAACTGGTCAGTAGTCAGCCCGAGGAGTTGAGAGGAGAGGCGAGGCTGGCTATTGCGTAGTAACAAACATGGCGTCCCTGGGTGGGCTCAAGTCCAACGGAGTAGGAGAGCCCCAGGTACTAAGTCAGTGAAAACAGATGTGTGATTCTGAATAGCTCGCTTAGTGGCTAGCTCTTAGAGAGAAGAGTTAGCGGTGACTGGCATGGGCCGTCAGTCACAACCCTTGCAGTAACTGTATGGCATACAGGTGAGGGAAAGCTTCTGCTGAGGATAAATGACCAGATCCAGACAGTGAAGCCAGTAGCCAACCCAGCCTAGACCCATCCCTGCTCGATAGTACTAAGAGAGGCTTTGGGGATAAGCAACTCAAGACAAAGAATAAAAATGGATGATAAAGAAGATGGATACGAGAGTTCCGATTCAAGAAAATCTACAAGGAAGTGGCTCTGGCCACGAAGATGGTGAACAAAGTATAGGAGGGAGCAATCTAAGCTCTCCAAATCCCAACTACCGAGAACTCCAATGAAGTTGCTGCTGTTGGGTGATGGATTTGATACATGGACCGAAGTAAACCGACTCAGGTTCTTCAAGCATCACTACCCATGCAAGCAGGAGGATATACTAACCTGGATGGAAATTTCAATAAAAACCGGAGGTATCTACGGCTGTCCCAAACTGGACCTATGGCACTCGGTTGAGTGTAGTTTCGTGTCCTGTCAAAATCAGCAAGGAAAAAGGAGGTTAAAGTCTGGCTGAAATGGATTGGCTGACTTGCTTGAGGAAAAGGCCAGCGACATAAGAACGATCTACAGCCCATCTGATAAGTACGACGGTATAGTCAAGACAGCGACACGGGCTGCTGGGATTTATGGGATACTGGTGAACCCAGATGCCAGAGGAGTTCGCTACCGCATGCGGTGAGGAATTGGAACGGCTGTACGTCTACAAGAAGGAGAAGAAACAGCGAGAACAAGCATCAGCCCCAGCGGCGAAGGAGGAGGAACCTGATGTGACTGAGGCTCCATCCCGTTTCCTGGACGGGACAGGAGCCCCAGTCGGAGAGCTGGGGATGTCGGACATAGACTTCATCGACCTGACCGTCGACGAGGAAGAAGGATCATCTCAGCCGGCTCCGTCACCAGCCCGAGGAAGTCTGAGATCAGCACGTCTGGAAGAAGCGGAAGAAACATCCCAGCAGAAGGTTGAGGAGGAGGGATGGACGGCTGCGATGGACTGGTCGACTGGTCGTCGCGTCGAGCCCAGCGGTCCGAGTTTCGCCCGACGCATCACAGAACAGGAGGAATTATCATCCCCACCACGACATCAGAAGGAGAGTAGTTCCGGACGCGGGGACAACAGACGAGGACAATACGGACAGACAAAGGAAAAAGACCCAGAAGTCGGACATCTGGAAGATGTCACAGAGTCTGGCCCCACTGCCACTGGAGGCCATCTGCGTTAGGATGCAGACTGGTCTCAAGGTGTTTCAGATCATCGGGAGCCCGTGGGAGGTCGAGGGTGATGGACTGATCGTGTTCACCGACTACAAGTACAAGATTCACAACCAGGAGTTCCGAGAGGAACTCAGACAAAAAGCTGGAGAAAGTTACCATCAAAACTTAATGCTGCTGGAAGCAGCCAAAACCACTGTGACTAAGGGGAACGTATTCGTTGTAAATGGATATAATCTTCCCTATGGTGCAGTGATACTAGTCCCGATCGACGCGTACAAGAAAGGGGATAATCTTGAAGACTACCGGAAGAAGATTTGGCGCGGCCTCGAGCGGGGATTAGTGGCTGGCAATAATGAAGGAATGAGACGAGTTGTGGTGAGCGTCCCAGGACTAAGGTCGCCATATCTGCCGAGAGACACGGCTCAGTCAGTAGCTGAGACTGGGGTGGTGGCCATAGCCAGAACCACCAGTCATCTCTTCGGGTTGAAGGAGTTGGTGGTGGTGGTCGACCCTAATACGCACCGACTCCAGATGGAACAAGGGTTGCGAATGGCAGCTGAAATAGAGAAACAACGCCAGGTCGATCACTCTCCGCCAGAGGCTAAGAATTACCCCCCGGTGAGTCAACTGAGGCCGGCGGGTAAAACTAAAGTGGTGGAGCTTATCAAGATAAAGCTGAGGGCTTCATCGGATGAAGCAGAGCCCCAAGCAGCAAAGTACGTCAAAGAGTTCACGTTTGAAATAGGACACAGTGAACTGGAAGAACTCAACTTATACAGAATGGAAAACGAACGGCAAGCTGACAAGGATGACGGACTGATGAGACCAGTCAAGATCCAGCCACTGCAGAGAGAACCCCTTCTACTGCCACAATACGAGGACATCAGTGACACGGACGAACAAGGGGAGCAGCGGGAGGAAGATCAGCCACTACAGAGAAAACATCTTCGACCACCACAGTACGAGGACATCAGTGACACGGATGAACGAGAGGAGCAGCGGGAGCAAGATCATCCAGCAGTGGAGAAAGAAGAAAGCGACCCCGAGAGCGTCTTCACCGACCCGAGGCAGCCTCCAGATGGAAATAAGCCGCTCCGAGGAGGACAACGTTGGGGGAAGAAGAAAGAGGCGGAGGCGGTTGATATTGAGAGACCCTTCGAAGGATATCAGAAGGAAGTCTGGCCTACAGTGGTGCCTGGCACTGAACATGAGGAAGTTGAGAAGTTGTGGAATACCAGAGTGACCGCTGATCCGGTGACTGGATCGGAGTCTGCACAGAACCACTGCGAGAGGCTGGTGTTGGGAGACATGGATGAGGATGAACCTCAAGTCAAGAGGGCCAGAAGACAGCTCAACGAGGTAAGTCAGCTGAAGATGTTTTGGCGCCTGCTTAAGCAACCTGTTTCCCTAGCGAGATGTGTGAAGCTGCGAGTGTGGAGCACCCCGGTCGCCCAGATGGATACGGCGGTACAGGGGTTCGACCTGGAGTAGCACTACTACGAGGAAAGACGGAAGAAAGAGTCTAACCAGCCTGCGAAACCACCTAACCAGGCAAGTGTGAGACCACCAGCTAGCTTCCAGAATAGACCCTTCCAATAAGGAACACCAGAATCACAGGGAAAACCAGTCATCCAGCCAACACCCTCAAGACAGCCGAGGAAAAGCCCGTTCATGTCATATGAGGATTATAAGAAATTGAGCCCAGAACAGAGAATGGCCCTCCGTGAGTCCCGTAAGGCCGGGACCGGGGGGCCCACGAAGTAATGGAGTCCAGGTCGCGGGTCATCCTAGAGAATGCCTACTGGAAGGGGGATGAAATCTACGCTAAAGTGGATGGAGTGCCCTTTCTAGTGGACACCGGAGCAGAGGTGTCTATGACCCGCAAAGACCTAAAAACAGCAGGACACCTAAAGGTTCAATTTGCCAATGGAAAAGTAGAAGACATGCCATATGGGACCTGGAAAGGAGTAGTGTGGGTGAAAGGTCCCTATAATCTTCTCACAGTAAAAGACTTAGAAGGACTAGGAAAAAAGAAGAACAATCGTCGTTCCCTGGAGCGACGACTGACAAACCTGAAAGCCAGGCTAGTGAGAGTCGGACCGACACAAGCTGGACTAGAGACACAAAACTGGTACAAGCCGGTCGACATACCAGCAGTGACAGAACAGAAAATTGAGGAGAGTGACTTCTCCCCGGCTGGGAAAGAGAAGCTGCGTGAGATCATTACATCAGCGGAGGTGGCCCGGTTCAAGAACGACTGTGGAGATTTGGGTCCAAGGTTTGTTCATCACATCGAAGGTGGAGTATACCCGCCTGTTCGGCAGTACCCGTTGAACCCGGGAGCGGTCGAGGAAATGGACAAAATAGTGAAGGAGCTGAGCGCCCTGGGAATCATCAGAGAGGAACTCAGTCCCATCACGAACAGCCCCATCCAAGCAGTGAAGAAACCTGAATCGGCAGGAGGGGGTTGGAGACCTGTGATCCACTTTAAGGCCCTAAATCGAAGAACAATAGTGAACCGAGCCAGCCTAATCAACCCGCAAGGCACGCTGAAAACGCTCCGTGTCAAGAAGTTCAAGTCCTGCAACGACCTGGCTAATGGATTTTTCTCCCTCCGCCTGGCAAGACAATCTCAGGGTAAGACCGCATTTACCCATAAAGGCAAGAGCTACGTCTGGCAGAGGTTGCCCCAGGGATACAAGAACTCTCCAAATGTTTTCCAGTCGGCCGTAATGGAGGTACTGGGGGACGTGGGGGCAACAGTCTACATAGATGATGTTTTCATTGCTGATGACACTTAAGAAGAGCACCTAGCAAAACTGCAAACTGTGGTCGAAAACCTCACAAAGGCAGGTCTGAAACTAAACCTCAAGAAATGCCAATTTGGACAGTTCCAAGTGAATTATCTGGGGTTCCAGGTCACGTCAGATCTGGGACTCTCAGAGGGATACGGAGAAAAATTGATGAATATTCAACCCCCTCAATCAGAAAATGAACTGCAGAAAATATTAGGATTATGTAACTATGTCAGAGACCATGTGCCCAACTACCAAAAATATGCCAGACCATTATATAACTGCCTGAAGAAAAATGAAGATAAAGAGAAAGGGGAAAAGAAACCATGGGTTTGGACAGCAAATAATCAACAGAACCTGGAAGAGTTGAGGAATGCAATTCAAGCAGCTGTGAGGCTGGAACCAAGGAGTTTGTCGGACAGATTGGTGGCAGAGATCAGCTGTGAGAATGACGACGCCATGATCAAGGTGAGCAACGAAAATGGGGGTCTGGTTACCCTGTGGAGTTACACCTTAACCTCTGTGGAAAAGAAGTACCCACAGGAGGAGAAAGAGCTAGCGGTGCTAGCCCGTTACTGGAGTGTCCTGAAAGACCTAGCACAAGGACAACCAGTTAAAGTCATCACTCAAAGCCAGGTGCACAAGTACTTAAGAAAAGGGACCGTTGAGAGTACCAAAGCAACTAACGCACGGTGGGGAAGATGGGAAGACATCTTGTTAGACCCAGAGCTTGAAATTGGGCCTACATAACCCACTAAGAAACGACTACAAGAAACACCCGAAACACCAGAACAACTAGAGTGGATACTATACACCTACGGATCAAGAGAGGGGTCCGAAAAGACAGTCTACTGGGAGTTATCCTGAACAAAGACGCAAAGGAAGAAGCCTACAGGAGGGAAGAGCCCCTGGTAGCACCCAAGTAGGGGAAGTGACAGCAATGTTGGAAGGACTGTTGGAGTTGGTGAAAAGAAGAATTGAACGTGCCGGATTAGTAACAGACAGCTATTACTGCGCTCAAGCCTTTAAAGAAACAGCTAAAGGCAAGCCAGTGGCACATAAGGACTTGTGGAAAAAGATTGCCGAGTTAAAGCTGCAGCTGGAACTCGAAGTTGAGCATCAACGAGCGCATAAGCAAGAGGAAGCTTATTGGCGTGGGAATGAAGAAGTGGACTGTTAAGTCCAATAGTGAAAGATGGACTTTGTCGGTATCGAGAGGTGGGACAGCACTCCCAAAGGTTGGAGAGTCCCAGAGAAGTACGTGGACGAGGTCGTGCGGGGCGTGCATGAGGCCTTTGAAACATGCAGGCGTGCGACTTACTCACAGGGAACTGGAGGAGCAAGAGCCTTGGATAAAGAAGATCCAAACGCGTGCTGAGGGACTGTGAAGTGTGTGGTCAATACAACGCAGGTCGCCGAGAGCAGCGGTTGGAGGGGTTGACCATCGGGAGCACAGTCCCCTGGGGCTCAGTATACATGGATGTTGCAGGCCCCATGGGGATAACAAGAAAAAGTGGTGAGAAGTACCTCTTAGAGCTGGTGGATTCTATGTCGGGATTTGTAACTGTAAAGGCAGCCAGAAAAGCAAACTGCAATGGCATGCTGGAGCAAGAGTGCAGTGCCCTGGCAACCCCGAAAAGGAGCTGCGTGCGGCTGCACAGGTTGATCAATGGTGCCCGACATATGAGGTGATGCGAGTTTACTCACAACATACACCCCACAAGCCAACGGGGTGGTGGAACGCACCATAGGATTAGTGAAAAGCTGGATAGCTAAGAATGCTAACACCAACAGCTGGAGCACCAAAGCGGTGGAAATTGGGCAGGCCCTGAACGACGGAAGCAGAGCCGAGAGACCCGCCCCCGTGATGGAGCTCAACCAACTGCCGTTTACCACAAGGGAAGTGGGACGGAGCTCTAGCGATTAAAAAGGAGGAGCTGACGCCCGAGGTGCCATTCCGAGTGGGACAGCACGTGTGGGTCAGAGCAAGAGATCAGCCTGTGAACGCAGCAGTAAGATCCAAAATTGAGACTACAGACATAGTCACGCAAGTACTGGATAGGAACACAGTATTGCAGGAGAAGAAAGGGATCCAAGGAGTCGTGCAGCAAGCCAGTTCCCAACTGAAGAGAAACAGAAGCCGGTGAAATGGCCAGTGAATCGTGTAATATTCCACCCTATCTCAGACTGGCCACTGTAGGAGGGGTGGTTGTAATTAGAAGAACGACTTCAGGGATTTGGGCAGGAAGCGCCCTGAATAAATTGGAATGGGCCAAGAAAGGAATCCTGTCGATGGAGAAAGAAATGCTGATGTGGAGTAGAATCAAGAACTGCTGCCCTGTTTGTTTAACAGATAATCAGCTCCCCACCATCTGGGAGGGGCCGGGCAGCGACAAACCAAGACGACAGAAAGCAACGGCAAGGTACTGCGCACCTCCCTGTATCCCCGGTCATAATCTTGGGCGTCATGATCTGTGGGAGTTGCCGGATGGATTACCTGCCCCGACTTACGGTGGTAACCCAATGGGGATGGCAGGATAAGGAACCGGAAGGATGTCATTGCAGGTGGGATGGAAAAGAATTGTGCTATTGTTCGGTCTGCTATGATCAGATTCGGGGGGCAGAAGTGACTTCTACGGGGCAAGCTGAAGGCTGGCAGGTGAGGAAATATTATAGCTCCCTACGTGTATTGAGAGCAAGTGGGCGTTGCCGAACGAATTATGACAACCCTATACCATCAGCAAGCTGGTTTTCCAGACCACCTGCCCCTCCTAATACTCCGGAAGACCTTAGGGGGTCGGTAGAATGGGTTTGGAGGAAAGCAGCGGGGCCCCATGACGACCTCTGGACATCTGTCCATGCGAGCTGGCCGTATGACCCCTCCCAACACATACCACCGTTACCACCGGTAGGCATTCAACTTTCCCCTGAGATTTTCAGGGTGTACCGGCATCATCTAGGTCGGCTGGATGAAGAATCAGATACACTCCAAGATGACATCAGGGAACAAGCTGTCAAGGGGGGCTGGACAGGCCCTTGGGAGCTAACTACCTGGGCACATCTGATTTTGGAAGTCATCAACGACGGTACCATCCCGGTAGTGGATCTACCAGACGTTCCGAGGGAGAGTGGAGTGTACATGACGGAAGCGTATTACTACACCACCGAATTGGATGGGTGGGGTAGTCATGCCGCAAGACCTAAAGAGAAGTCATCCCTCTTCTGGGTAACCGCGGAGTCTCCTTTCCGAGATGGAGTGTTGCAGGTTCCGGGAGGCGTGGCTCACAGGGTGAGAACGCCCATCGACTTAAACACCACCCGTCATATTCAACTGTCGGTGCGGATGGTTATCGTCCCATTTAAAAAAATCTACTCGGTTGGAGCAACAATTACGACGGTGCCGGATGACCAGGTTTATGCTACCGTGTCCTTTGTTGAACCAGAGCTAACCCGTAAGAGAGCCAAGACCGGAGACTGGCCAACGCTCGACTCCATATCATCGTTGCAGAAGGAAAGTCAGAAATAATGGATACACAGGCAAGAGGTGGACGAGTCGTCAAGTCTAAAGGTCAGCAGAAAAATAAACGAGGTGGAAAAAAAAATTTTGTAAGAAAACTTTTTAAAGTAGGTACGGGAGTTTGGTCCGGGACTTCGAAGAAAGGCCCTTTTCTGAAACTCCCCCAAGGCTCTGTCTTATTAGACACCCCACGAGAAGATTTCACTACTCAGTTCCCACTTTCGGAAGCTTATTATTTCCAACACCTGATCTATATACGACCAACCGATCTTCGGGAAATTGGAAAAGTGGGAGATGGCGATGAAACGATGTCGAGACCATGGCACAGCATGCATTATTTCACCCGTCAGAACCTCCGGTTTGAGGGGCGAAATGACTGACGAGTGAGACAAGCAGATTTCCCGGACTGCGGAGACATCTCCCTGGATCTTTAACACTGTGTACCTGAGATCGGCGGGAAAAGCAGTAAGAATCAGATGGGGACCCCATTACCTGGAGCCAATGCAAGGATTATTCTGTGAAATCGCGGTGAGTGGCGTCATTATCTGGACATCTTCCCGCTGCATGGTTAAAACACTGGTGAGGATGGAAGGAGATCCGGACTGTTTTATCTTTAACAACACCCGACTGCCGCTGAGACTGGAAATAGACAGGGTTTACCCCAATCCTCCACATCCGAGGGTTTTCACTCCATCACCTATGGGGTACCGCACCCGACTCACGCTGCAGGGCCAATCCTTGTGCACGTATATTGCTGTGCCCACCCCTGTGGGTACCGCATGCTGCCTGGCTAGATAAGGCGTTAACAAGTGGTAGGGCACAGGGTCCACTTCCTAGACCTGACTGTTGGAGGGTGCTCTTTTGGAAGTGGGTGTGGAGAGGGCTGGAACCTGACTTGCCCTACCCCTCTCCAATATATACCACACTGCAGCAGGGAAGAGTCATCAGACGGGTGAAAAAGCACCCTATGGTCCAGCGACACACCAAGGCTCTCAAGAAGACCTGCAGAAGTCCAAGTGATGTGTACCCGGAGAACAATTGGCTCATCAAGCGACAAAACCAGAATGGAAGAAGTCCGCCTGAAAAGAATGCATACAATACCAAATCTGCTTGCTGACATATCAGCTCCAGAAGACTCTGATGACGGAGACTCAGAAACCTCTGAAGGACCCCAGCTACGGATAACGACTACGAGTATGGATAAATCCCATTGTTGCAGAAGTTTATTTGCGCTTTTCGCTCTGCTGATTGCTGCTGCTATCCTCATCGCTGCCCTATACTTCCGGAGTTGGACCGTGGCATTTTATGTATTCAAGTGTCACCTATGGTCACTCCAAGTATGCCGTCTACAATTGCTGGAATACCAGTACAACATCCATTTTTGTGCCATGGGACAACGAGTCCTCTACCCAGAACATGACTGCCGTGTTTGCCAAGGATTATGGCAAGAAATATGTGGAGAGTCGAGCCTTCAAATTGAATAATTCTAACATCGATGTCCTCCTGAATCATACATGGGAAATCTACGATTATGTCTTCCTCAGTGAAGGAGTACGCTGTAGGATAAGGATCCTACTTCAAAAGGAACGTCACAACGTCCGATGCAACTGGATTCATCCAGACCTAGGGGTGCCAGAGTGGCACTGCAACATGGCATGTCGACCTTTGATCCTGTTGCCACTACAAGGATACTGGGATACTGATGTAGTCTATGCGGCCCCGCATAGATCCTCAGGCTGCCGGACCTGGCTCCCAAGAGGGAAGTTCTGGGGAAATTATCATCTGGACTGCATAGAGGATGTTGCCACCAGACGACCGCCTGGGGGGAGGGTCTATAAACCCCTTCCCCCCCCGAAGGGGAAGCGTCATTCTGCATAAAAGAGAGCTGTGGTGTGCTGATGAGCCATTTCTCCTTCACAGCTGAGGTGGGGACCTGGCCCAAGGAAAGACCATCGTTAGAGATTATGGCCTCCAATTCATCTGCGGCTACTTCGCTTTTTGCACCGATCCAAGTGAGTCCACTGGAGCAAGTCGGTGTTATCTTCGCCTGGGTGGTTTACTGCCACACCGGTTCCTGGTCGGCTGGACAACCACTGAGGATGTTCGTGGCACTGCAGGGATATGTGAAGATCATTCTGCGACCCATCCTAATCCAAAGATGGGATTGTGCTCCATCTCTCTTTGCTTGCTATCTGATGGGCCGGACCCGGATCAACTGGCGGAGAGGCATCATGGCAGGCCTCTGGCTCACTACAGATACGATGGGCCTGTTGATGGAGTTGGTATGTGGGGGTATTCATGCCACCCGTGCTGGTCCTCTCAAGATCATTACTGCAATAGTTGAGGGGCTCCTGGCTGTCCTCGTCCTCATCTACCTGATGCATCTGGCGGTCTCCATCAAAGGTCATGGAGGCGTCGTTGGCTCCAGAAATGGGCCCTGTTAGCCATTTGGGCAACGTGTTGGGGTATCCTGGTAATCCTCTATTGGACACAGGAGACCTCCACCTTACCCTTGGTTGCATGGCTCATGACCTACTCGGCCATATTCAACGATTCTGTTCAAATACGGGATCCGGAGCCTCAATACCCCATCTATGACAACGTTCAGTCCCCCACCTATGCCAACGTTCGATCCCCCACCTATGCCAACGTACCCGCTGTGATGAATTCTCTACGGCTCGAAGCGGAATCAGGCACACCAGTTTAATCAAGTTCTCATCCTTTTTGCTTCCGCTTTTGCTTCTTAGCTGATTATTTACAAAAATATTCTAATTAATTATTACTCATTAAAGTTACCTGGGTTGCTATTTCTCTCCAGGCATCGATCTGCTGTGCGGGGTGTGGAATTGGTGCAGAATCCTACGGATTTCTTTGGGCAGCATCGTCATCATGGTGGTGTCACAAGTGCGTGCACACTCACTACAGTTATGTAACGGCAATCTTCTGCGTCAACGGTCGGGGGGTATTGCCGTACATTGACACTTCCATATCTAGATGCCTGGAGCGGGACCACAAGGTCGTGTGGACCTCTGCTTTGGGCCAATCTGACGACATGCTATCATCATCCAGGCTGGGAAACGGGCGACTGTTCCCCGTAGTTAGGAAACTATGGGAGAATCAAGTAACCCGTCGCTGCCTACCTACTCTCCACCTGCTGAATGGCATATTGGTAGCAGTGGGAGAATATGTTTCCCCTGTTTGCCCAGGGTCGCCTGATAGGTTCATCGATGTCGGTGCCCAAACCTACATAGCAACACAGGATCGGTGTTCCCAAACTGATGATTTCAGTTTGTCTCTCCAATCCTGTCGGGCTGCTGATGACATCTCATCATTGCCCTCACCAGACACCATTGTATGCAGCGTCTCTAGTACTTCAGTTGCAGGCGCTGTTCGGAAGGAGTTGTCCGCTTATGAGAACGGCTTCCAGGACATCCACGAGCTGTTGGCGGAGCTAAGTGATCTTTCTGCACCGCCTCTGGAGGGGGATGCGGGGGTTGCTACTGTGCTTCCTCCACCTCAGCTGAGTCCGCCACATCTTACGTCCCTACCCTCCTGTACATCTGGCGAGGATATGGACGCGGATGTCTGGCGACCACCACCATCGAATTTGACGGAATATGAAATAGTGGACACATGGATACCGACTCCCTCTCCTACAGCTTTCCATGAGGAGGATGTCCTATTTCTTTACTGCAATGATGGACTGGATGATGGTCTGGATCTATTCAAGTAGGATTACTGCTGAGCACTGTCCGATCTCAAGGAGGGGGTGTCAAGAAATCTGGGGTGTGTGAGATCTGTCCAGGCCCAAGCAGAACAAACGATCATAAGATGCCTAGGAGACTGCCACAGACTACTGTATTGAGTAATAATGAATTCTTAAGGTGTAATCCCTGTGTTTGGTATGTTCTTTGTAACGATGAACCAAAATCAAATAATCTATGGTTGGTAAAATGTAAGGAATTGAAGTTTTACACAGGAAAAGAAATAGGGCTGTGTTGCAGCGACAGGAAGTGGTTAGAATGTCAGAGCTGCCGATGAGAGCTGAGAGCTGCTTGCAGCTGCAGACTCGGAAAGTTTTTAAAATAGTTACAAACTGTCATGAGTCGAGGAAAAGTCAAGAAGAGGTGGAGGTTTTAGTTATTTTAGTAAATAAAGTTATCCTTAAAATGAATCATTTAAGAGGAATTTATACTCAACAGTAAACTTAAAGGTTAATAAAATAAATATTCTGTTTCCAGCCTGCAGATAAGAAAGACTATCTAAATATTGTGAGTAATTGAATAAGAATTAAAGAGCAACGCTTTTGTTGATGTTGGTTTGCTTATAGTAAACATTTACTCATGTATTAAAACTGTAACTTTGATGTCAAGTAATTAGAATTATGGATTATTCCTAGTTTCTTTTCAGAAAACTTGTAGTAAGCTCACGTTAAGTTACAACTGATGAATTATGGATATTATAATGAATTGGTAGATGATAAATTAGGAAAGTAAAATAAGTTAAATGTGACTTTTATGGTGTTGGAGGATGCAGCTGCCTGATAAGATCAAAGAAAGGTTAGGGCGGAGGTGTGAAGTTAGCAGCTCTCGGATTGCAGAGGTGAGATGGAGGATGACGCCATGTGGTGAGCTTCTCGCTTGTGCAAGTCGACCACCCACATGGAAAGAGCCCAGGTGTATGTTACAAGTTAACCGCCCACGTGGAAAAGAAGACAAAGTTCATGTCACAAGTTCATGAGGTCTAAAGGTGAGGGCCTGGTTGGGCCATCATGGGTTGCGTGCGCAGATGTTCTTTGTCTTGGAGAGAGAGAAAAGAAAGGTATAAAGCCACGAGACTGAAGGAACACGAGGTTCTTCGTCTTCGGAGCTGAGGCTCAACACAAGAGCGGCAAAAAGACCAGCAGAGGATTACGCCGATGGAACCAAGGAAAGCGAGACTCACCTCACTCTGGATTAACAAGGCGAAGATCCACCGACCCACTGCCTCGGTTCCTCATTGGATTTACCTGCTCTGCACTCGACCCAACGATCTCAAAATACATCGCACAGACTTGGGGAATTGAACAAAAGTCACAGGATCGATCAAGAGCTGTTCAGTTGGATATAACAGACAGTTCACCTTATTTCCATTCCGAGGAAGGATTTACTTTTTTAAAGATAAAGATTCCGATCAAGAGCTGTTCGGTTGGATATAACAGACAGTTCACCTTATTTCCATTCCGAGGAAGGATTTACTTTTTTAAAGATAAAGATTCCGATCAAGAGCTGTTCAGTTGGATATAACAGACAGTTCATTTTGTTTCATTTCCAAAAAAGGATTAATTTTTCACGGTCACAAGTGGAAGGATTCTAACCAAGGACTTCTGTTGCCGAGATCCAATTCCATCTGGGTAGGAGTATGAGTTTGCTGCACCCTAAAGCCTTATTTGATAGAAAGATGACAGTGTAGGGAGATTATTAGGAAATAGTTAAATTGATCTAAATTTTATTGATTTTCTTTGTATGTTAATCTCAAGTGAATTCTGTATGCCTGTCATTTACCCTGCTAAAGCTTGCTTAATAAATGCATATAATATAAAATTCTAATCAGGTTGTGGACCTTGAAATTAATTGAGTCATTTGAATCAAAGTTCTTCTATTTATAGTAAAACCAGTATACACGATTCTAGTAATGTGGTGGCTTCAGACTTTCCTTTGGTGAGTTTAAGATGATGGCCTTGGGACTTGATTTTAATCCTAGTCACTAAAGATTATCCAGCCGTTAACAAGTACTCGTTACATTTTAGAAAGAATACTGCCGTTAACAGAAGTGGTTATTGAAACTATGCAGTTGTGAGGGCTACTCGGCTGACCGTTTCCTAACTTAAGAAGGCCATAACTTCTGGACGAAGGCAGTGAGAGCTGGACGAATTTCTTTCGCCACCAGTTTAAACAGATTATCTCAAAGATCTTGTTCAGGGTAAGACCCTGGTCTTAAGAGATTTTCCGGACCTGTTAGACAGAGAACTGGTCAGTAGTCAGCCCCGAGGAGTTGAGAGGAGAGGGCGAGGCTGGCTATTGCGTAGTAACAAACACGGTGCACAACTTTGAGACGCAGCTCCTCCTCTGAGCTGCAGTTTCCAAGCTTTCAACTTCTGCCTCACAGAGCAGCCTTCGCAACTCTGCTCCTTCAAACTAGCCAGCAGCAATTAGCAAATACTGGGTGGAACTAAGCATCTGTCGAGCTCATTATAGGAGCTACTTCTCAGCGAATCGCTGGTAAAAACCTTGTTAAAGGGTGAATAGAGGAGCCATGTTGTGATGGCTCCCTGCTACTGTTTCCTGAAGGCAAAGTTTCAGAAAAAGCAGGAGTTCTTAATGAAACAGAGGCCCAATTTCAAGACATCAAATTTTAAAGTTAAAATTCTTTTATGTATATATATATATATATATATATATATATATATATATATATATATATATATATATATATATATATATATATATATAGTGTTTGAAGGTAACATAGTTACTTCATTGTGCTGTAAAATTGCACTATGTGCTTCAGAAATGTGTAATACTGCCCCTTTAAAGGGCTCATGGATCTTGTTGGAGCCTTGGTGCCAAAAAAGGCTTCAAAATCCATTCATTTTGGTGCCAAGTCATCAAGAACCATTTTAATTTGTTTAGATTTTTTTATATGCAAATATTATTTTGGGAAAAACAAAACATGACATTTTGAATGGATTTCAATATAAAAAGTGCTGAAGAGTCACAGATTGCTCTATTTAGATTTGGGGGAAAAATATGACTTATGAATGAATAAATGCTACTAATGTATCAGTGCTGCCACATGTAGGCAGAAATACCCTTTAAGACCGCCCAAAAGGATCCTATATATCCTTTATACAAACAACTGCCAATAGTTGTTTTGTTCTCTGCTTTTTAATCTCCTGAATGTAATAGTTTAAATTCAAGATGTGATTCCAAGGAGCAGGTCTGTTTTCCATAAACTGAGCCCAGCACCTTTTATATATAAACACTTGTCTTGTTAAAACTCCACATTTTCTCTTTTAGCCTCTTTATTTTTATTGCAAGGCATAAAAATAAATGTTCCAGAATGCCTGCTTTAAAATGAACACAGTGAGATGAGAGTTCTTGAGTAAACAACTGGTGATGTTGCCTTTAAACTAAATACAGTCTTTTAAAAATGATTCGGATTCATGCACAGAATTAATTTGTGCAAGCTTGATTTTCATGCAAACATGCATGTCTGCAGCGGAGGCCGTGTAGAAGTCGAGATCTGCTCTAAATCTGATTGGTCCGTTTGTTCTCCGCAGCTCGCACCTTGAAGTTCGGTCGGCAGGCTGGTGGCGATGACGACGACGACTACGAGGGCGCGTCCGGCTACGACGCCTACTGGAAGAACCTGGCAGCTGGAGGAAGCCGACAAGACGACTATGGCGATGGCGATGATGATGACGATGAGGAGGAAGAGGAGGATGACGGGTATGAGGAGGATGACGAAGAGGAAGAAGATGAAGGTGAAGAGGAGGATGAAACTGCATCAGAGTCTCTGGCTGAGCTGAAGATAGATGGCACTGCAGCCTAAAGTAAGACTGAGGATTTATGGTCAGAGTGGATTTTAACTGAAAGTCACAGAGTTTGGCATAAATACAGAACATTTTGCATTCAATCAGCCTAATGTTCTCGTAATCTTTGGAAGTGGTTTATATGTGTTCTTTTTTTTAAGCTTTTCACTTGTTTTTTTTTTTTGTTTTTTTTTGTCCAGTCCTGGTACCAATATGGTATGATGAGGAACTGGAGGACAAACAGAGAAAACCATAAAAAGTACCAGGAAGCCAAAGTTTACCCAGGAGTGAGTAAAGAAATATCAAAAGGCAAAACTGACTATTAAAAGCTGCATTCTGCAGTTTGTTGACTAAGAACTATGAGATTCTCACAGTTAGGCAGGATTTAATAGAAGAACCATCTATTAAAGGATATTTACAAATTAACACCTACATAAATAAATATAACATGATTTTTCCTTTGAAAAATAGAAAAGCAAAAATATTTTTTACAGCTGCTAAAATAATCTACATTTAATTTGCTGCTGTTTAGCCCATCTAGCATAACAGGAGTATATTATTAAATGATCAAGTTTGTCTGCAGAATGCAATAACATTTCAATCAAAGGAGAGGCAGTATTTAGCATCATGTGGGGGAGGGGCACTAGTAGATAATCATAAACTCCTGTACACAACGGATTTCTTTTGCATAGCATTTAAAGGTCTTTAGAAAAGCATTTCATTGAAATTCAGGAGCAGAATTTTGTTTTGCAGACTTTCTCTGTAAAACAAGACGAGTTTTAGAAAGCGGCTTCCTCTGCTTTACTTGTTTCTTCTAGATGACACTCAACCATCGTTTTACTGTTATGACTTTTTTCTTTAAAATAAGAATGTTTTGGTTTTAACAAAATATAAAACCTTACTTATTTTTTATTTCGTTAAAACATAAAACTTTCTGACTGAATGGTTACATAGTTGTGGATTTTTTTAACGTTTGAATATTAGCAAACAAAAACATAACTGCCATATGTAGAGACGAAAATTGTTCTTCTCATGAGATTTTTCTTGTCAAAAAGAGTTGTGGGTCATGAATACGGGATTGAAATCAGATGAAAAACAGTCAGAATCTAAGGAAAATCTTTTAAGGACCCTCATAAAGGCTGATTGAACTGTTGATCAAAATCCACTGTTAAAGTTGAGAAAGTATAACTGTTAGAAAGCATAAAACAACATAAGAAATGACTCTAAACTGGTTCTTTATTTTAAGCTCCTTATTCATTCCAGCACTCTGGCAACTTTTAGGAATGTTGTGAACCATTTTGAACTTCACCCTTCTGCACAGAATTGAAGGAATAAAGTTTAATATGAATCTAAATCAATAAAATTGTGACTGAACCTTCTTTATTTTAATTCATTTTCTGAAATGCTTGGTTTTTAACAGGGTTGGGACTTTTATTTTGATGACTCAATTATATAAATTTAACTAATTTAATTGGATATTTTTTAATGTACAAAGCTTCTGGGTGGAACCTTTGTATTTGCGCGTTTCTGGTACACCTGTACATCTGACGCACAAGTGATAGCTAAAAATCGTGATGGACGACAAAACCGCTTTTTTTGGTCCACTGGGAATAAAGTTTTGCTAAAAAACATTCTGATGGGAATAAACTGTTGTGCTAAAAGGTTTTAGACCGTCAGCGAAGTTATTCAAGCCTAAAACTGCATCTCAATGCCAAACAGCAGCATGGACATGCCCAATGCTAATGTCAGCAATGATGGGTAAAAAATAATTTTTTCCAAAGCGGGGGTTCCAGAAACACTTTAAAGCTAAATGGCTGTATAACCTAAATAATATTAGGTTGTTAAGCTTGTATGTCTGAATATTCAATATTGGCAGCAAATATGTTTATGAATTGAATATCTTGCTTAAATTGTTTTTAATTTAAAATGTGATTAATTGTAATTAATTACAGGCCCTGCAATTCACTGGCTAATTGAGTCCCATCTCTATTTTTTAATAGTCGGAGCTTCACTAGTAACATTATTCAGTTACCTTAGAATACATGTATATGAATTCAAAATCTCTTACTGTACTGAGAACCTTGTAGAGAGACCAGTGGGAAGATCTCATGTTTCCACTATTGTGTGTCCAAGGTTTTTGGAATGGCATGAGTGGGAGTTTGAATTCATCATGTCTGTTTGTTATGGGGTTCATTAGTGAAACTCCATAACAACAGTTCACTTGTTTTTCAATCATTTTATAGCTAGCTGGATTTTCCCTACTGCAAGGCCAGATGACTCTCTCCTGAATGTGTCACCCCTCATGTCTACTGTCACAGGGAATGCAACATGAGCCTGACGTGCAGCAATGCCACTTCAGTACATTCAGTTCTTTTTGAAACAGCTTAAGGAACTCATACAGTTGATCTTGCACATATTTTTCCACTGAATTACTTTAAGATGTGTTTTTATGATCTGACTTGACAGGAGTTTGTGAACTACTATTTTATGTGTTTTTCTCATAAAGATGGAATTTTTCCTTCAACGTCACCATTGACCCTTTCCAATTTAGATACACATGCAGGATAATAGTAATCAGCGGTTTGAGGGATCTAAGGGATGGAGGAGGGCAATGTTTTTCTTGAATTAATTAAGATTACCTGAATAAACAAAATAAAAAAAACACATTTTCTTCTCCCTGTCTGAGAAACGTCTTTTGTTCAGTTAAACTACCAAAAAAATTTTTTGTCCTAAATGCTACAATAATTATAGGATATTTTAGATTAAACCAGAAGGTTACTTCTATTTTCTCAGTATTTAGCAATGTTATTATAGTTTAAGTTAAATGAATGAAATAACAAAAACTGAAATTGACAAAACATTTTTAATTGAAGTAAATAAAAGTAATTAAAGACCTCTGGTCTGGTTCACCATTGGGTGAAATTTGCCTTAAAATGCCAAAAAATTTCAGCATAAATATCTTGGGAATGTCCAGTAATTTTACCTTCTGCGAAGGAGGTGGAGTAATTTAAAACAGAAATATGTCTGATAAGTCTACCGATATAATAGAAGAATAATTCATCAGATTCAATCTAAGACGTTGAGAAAAAAAAATGTGGTTTTTAAATACACATCTGGTTTCAACTAATCATAGTAATTACTGATTCTACACTTCCTTTATTATTCCAACTCCTAATCTTCAGGGAAAGGAACCGCTTAGTAATTTAAGCATTTGACAGGTTGCAACAAAAGGCAGCAATTTATTTAATGACCACAAAACAGCCTGAAAAGTTGTGAATTATGATGCAGATGAGTCGCTGTCTAGATGCTAAATCAACATAATAAAATAAGCAAACCAAAAAAAAATTGTGATCATGTTGAGTCTGAAGGCAGACGCTTCTGGGAAACCTCTCCGGCAGGGTGAAGCTGCAGAGGTGTCCCGTAATAAAAGTGACATGTCAACTGAAAAACTTTGACAAGAAATTCTAAGAACAACTCCTTGGCAACGTCGAAGGAGGAGTGCGCGCTCGACGTGACGAGAGAGACGCACAGGGCGGGCGTGTGTGAGTTTGCGTGTGTGTAGGTGTGTAGGTGTGGGTGTGTGTGTGTGTGTGTGTGTGTTAGGAGAGAGAGTGGAACTGCGGAACCGCTCGGCTCCAGTGTAACCAACAGTGGATTTCGGACCAATGAGACAAAGCGGAATTACTGTCGCAGATCCAATGCGAAGATGTGATAGAGTTGTGCTGGTGCTGTGCTGGGTAGAAGAACCCCCGCGGCAGCTGCGCTGATGATAGAAGAATTCATGACGGCTCTCCAGGTCATCCTTCTCCAGCTCACATTGCCCCGGGACCAGCGAGCGGTAAGCGGCTTTACCTCCCCACTCTAACCCGACAGCAGGGCCCAACACGCCCAACTTCGGATTATAAAAAGCATTTTTTCCTTATTATGATTATTATTTGTAGTAAAGTAATTGTGCGCAAATTTAATCCGGGGTGCTCTCACTGCGCATGTGTATACCTTTCAGCACCTTTTTCGATCACCTTCAGGCTACACTCTTATTTGGTTTAGAAAACTTGAAAAGCCACTTTCTCAGATTCACTTTCACTTTCATTTTCCAAGAGCTTTATGGCTCCACCTGCTGGTTGTAGGTGCCGGACTCACCAGAAACTGAATTAGGTAATTGTGCAGTGCAATTGCTTGTTTATCCATAAGCAAAATGCAATTTATACAAAACTGCATTTTGTATATTTTTATATCATCTTACAAAAAAAGATGATTTCATTTGATATGTTTTATGTTCCCATAGGGCAACTTATTTGCAGGAGAGTCTAAATCCACTGCACAACAATACACTCCCACTCCCCAGAGGACAGGAGAAAAACCAAACAATAAGCCTAAACACACATTACAAATTTATATCAGAAATTCAACAGCATGATTCATCTGAAACCATTTCAAAACCCTGCAGCCAAAGGAATAAATTATCTCCAGTACCTGTTTGATATTGCCTTTTGGGCATAAGCAAACCGCTTTCTTGATGGTATTAATCTGAACTCAGAGTGCAAAGGATGCCAGGTCTTTCAGGATGGCTCTTGCCCTCTTAGTAACTCTAGTTTTTATGATCTCTTTGAAAGATTTCTTTGAAAATCAGTCAGCATCTTTTTTGTTTTCAAATCATTTAACTGCAAGCATGACTTAATGCACCAGTGGATAAATTGTTCTAATATAAAACAGGACTAAAAAAACCTAAACAGAAGAAATCTTTAAAGGGCAAAGACTTTTTTACAGCATTGAAGCTGTGGGAGAGAGTGGTGAAAGCTAGGGTTAGGTCAGACGTGAGGATTTATAGGCATCAGTACAGTTTTACACTGAGAACGAACAACACAGATGCAAGTTTTTCTTCAAGGACGCAGATAGAGAAGGAAAGCAAAGGCTAGAAGGAGCTGCATTGCACCTTTGTAGGTTTAAAGTACAACAAGGTGCTGAGAGATGAGCTGTGGTATTATGTGATTAGGTCTGCATTGGCAGAAAAGTATGTTAAAGGCCCTGCATGGTTGGAACAAAGTCAAACTGTTGACACGTGTAGTTTCAGGACATTTGCACACACCCTTCAAGGTCCACAAGACACATCGAACCGGTGCCTTGTCATATGAGTGGTTTACAAGAGTTACAGTAAACCCAGCAGACATGACGGAGAGGAACATTTCTTACAAGTTCACATCTCATTTTACAAAATGCGATGGCGGAAAGCTTAGCCACTCAAAACTGAAAGAGGCAGTTTACAGCCTCTTTCATCTGAAAACTGAAAGAGGCTCTTCAGATGCTGCCGTCAATCTGAGGAGGCTGCTTCTGGAAGTTGAGTAATCGAGGGAGGCTCGTTTCTGCATAAACAAACACACCCAGGAAATCCTGACCAACCACACTAGTTTCACATGCAGAGGGGAGCAAAAGGTTTGCCATGGATAAGATGGGGCCGACAATGAATACATCAATGAATCAATAAAGTTTATTTGTATTGCACATTTCAGCAACAAGGCAGTTCAAAGTGCTTCACATCATGAAACATAAAAACATCATAAACACACAGACCCTCATCAGAGGGACAGCTCAGGTTGAATGTTTTGGAGATAAAATCAGAGAGGATGAACTGAGTGTTTTTTAGACATGCATTGTGTTTTAGAACACACTGCATCAGTGTTCAGAGAAACCGATGCAGAAGGATGGTGAGGTTGGAACCACAGGGCATGAGACAAAGAGGAAGACCAAAAGGAGATTTATAGATGGGTTGAAGTGAAGTTAGTTGATGGAAGGGTGGACGATACACCGTCTAAATGGAGAGAGATGATTCACTTCTGTGTGATCAACCAACTACACCAGTAAAGGCATACAGCTGTTTACAGAGCCAAGTGTATTATAGCATCTTAGAACAAGACATATAGTTAGAAAAGCAATGCAGTGCTGTGTTAAAGCCTGTAGTCATTCCTTATTTATGCTTCCTGGAGGCCATAGTTTTAAATTGGAAATTGTAACTTTGCTTTAAACTTCTCCACAACCTTCTCATTGACTTGCTTGCTCGGATTCATGGTATTCATGAAGCTAATTAGTCACTAATGTTCTCTGAAAAACCACTGACGCCTTCATGAAACAGATTTATTCACACTGACATCAAACTTTTCATAGGAGGTCTCTATTTATGAAGTTGGGAACTTTCAAGCCCTTTGGTTTCACTGGATTTTATTTTTATTTTTTTATTTTATGTTAGTTCTGTCTTGTTTTTTTGGAAACTTTTGCTCATAATTGTTTCTGGTTGAAGGCATTGCATGTTTAGAAAATAATTCCCTATGATTTTGGATACTGTGCAGATGGAAGAATTTGTGCTCTTATATTTTTTTTATTTTCAGACAGTGGCCATGGCTATGAGGGGTAGTTCTTACTAACAGGCACAGCTCATTAGAATCTCAAAAGTTCTAATGATACCTGAACTTTGACCCCAAATCCCAGAACTGAGAGATCCCTCCTACTCACAGCATCACCACCATCACAAATCTTTGGTGATACATGGGTGATATGAATGACAACATTTTATTTTCCTTTGGAACGAATAAAGTACCCCTGACCTCAGCTGAACTCAGTTGAGGCAATGGGGGCTGAATACAAATGCACACCACTGATTTAAGGATTTTTATTTGTAACAGTTTTTTTTAAACCGAGTATCATTTTCCCTCCATATTACAATTTTGCACTATTCTGCTTTTTGTTGGCCTCTCACACAAAATCCCAATAAAATCATTTGTTTCTGCTGCACTGTTTGCACAGATTGAGAAGTTGTGAGGTGACATTCCTAACCTCTGATTAAATGCCACCCATGTTTATTATCATAAGGTTGTTGAAGAATACATTACTTCGAACATCTACAGTGCTCAATAATTATGAACAGAATCTGGGAATTTATCGTTAGCCATGCTTTGATGTTTTTCCCATCACTTGATGTCTTTGGATTGGCAACTTTGAAGCAAATAATGTGTTCTCCATTTGTCTCAGATGTCACACATACTCATGTTGGATATGCCAGCTGTTCTACTCTGACCACAAATCACAATCTCTAAACAAACATACATTGCACTCAAAGAAAAAGAAACGTGTTTGGAGGTAGACGTTGGACAGGTTTAGCGACATTCAATTGGCCAGAAGTCCATATAAACAGACTATTGATGCAGCTATTGTTAGCTTATTGTTGGGCTACACAGCAGCCATTTTAAATTTTGATGTCACAAATCACAATTGGGAAGGGCTGTGCCCTCCTCAAGATTGAAGATAGAGGGGCATTCTAGCAGATAATTCTCTATCTTGAAACTCATATTACTGCACTGTTAAAATTAAAAATTTATCAAGGCCTGTTCTTTCTCAATAAACATTATTCTGAACAATTTCTTGTGTTCAGAACAAATAAAAAATAAAATCTTTTTCAATTTCAGATGGAAACTTGTGATGCTGAGGTAAAATGTTTTAATGTGACGAGTTTCCATAAAATATTGAGGGATCACTGGTACAACAAGTTAAAGATGGAAAAATAAAGGATTTTTTTTCTGCAGTTTACAAAATTAGATATTGAGAATTTACACATTTTGAACCAATCACAGGCGTTGTAAGCCAACATCAAAGGTGCATTTAAACACTGGAGATATTTTAGTAATTAATTATATAGTACATAAAGCACACTCTAGCATTAATGGAGGAAGATTTCTGCAGCGAAATAAGTTGGTTGCTACTAAAATACTCCAATAATACTCCAGACGACTAACAAATTGAACCAAATGTCTACAAAGCACTTTCCAAAGGTTTGGTATAAGCAGACATATTAAAGCGTTCTCCTTTTATGACTTTTAGAAAAGTGACCTGTTCCAGTCGACGTGGAAGCTGTGCTGCCGAGATAGCCACAAAACTCAGGTGTGGCTTTGTTTCTTTACTCTGAGGTAGGCATACAGTCTGCGACTTGATAGCAAATTAATACAGCTAAACATACAACTGGGAATACTTAATGGAAACTAATACAAAAATGGGCAAGTGTCATTTGAAATGTCCAATTGGTACTAAAAGTATACACACCCCTGTTAAAAAGAAAACATTTTGTGATGTAAAAAAGGTTATAATATATAAGTTAGAATATGTAAAACAAACTTTTTTGTTGTTGTTGCACCATTTCATCCAATTTTAACACTTAGTCTTCAGTAAAACCTATAGGACAATATTTAACCATTTATCTTCTTACAGTAGCTGAAGCATTCCCATAGAGCGGTCTTTATTCTATTAGACAACAAGTGTTTGGAAGTAAGGGTTGGACATGCAGAGCTAGTAGCTATCTAGTAGCCAGTAGTAGATAGTAGCTATCTGATCAGACAAAAAACAAAACAAAAACGTTTATCCAGTATGACGTAACATTGTAGTTCTTTTGAAACCATGAATTTTTTATATTACAGTATACCTTGACAGTGGTAACCATCCTATGTCTAACTCAGAGGTGGGCAATCCTGGTACTGGAGGGTCGGTCTCCTGCAACTCTTAGAGTCTCCCTGGTCCAACACACCTGACTCCAACAGCTGAATCACCTCCTCAGTGCTGTCAGGTTCTCCAGAGTCCTGCTAATGACCTCATTATTTGACTCAGCTGTGTTGAAGTAGAGATACATCTAAAAGTTGCAGGACACCAGCCCTCGAGGACCAGGAGTGCCCACCCCCGGCCTAACTCATACCTTATGACCCAAGACTTGTTTATTTGCTTGGTAGGAAATAAATGCAAAAGTGAAGAATAATAGGAAAACAAAACGGGAAATAAAGATATCTGCTCTGTTTGTCTAGGACATTTGCTCCTTTAGGGATGTGTTTTGTAGAAGATACTGGGGTAAGAGAATCCTTTAGCAGAAGCTTGTGTCAGCACTAGAGGCAAACAGCAGAAAGTAATAGTTCCTCCATATCTGTGAGAGATGACCACAGAAAATCTGTTCTCATCTGTCTTTATTTAACGAACAGCTGAAGTCCAAAGAAGACCAGGTCCTCAAATGAAATACTTCAACTTATTAGTTTAAGATTGTGCAAACTTCTGCAGCCTGAGTTGTATCCAGGCATTTTTAACGTGTTAGGAACTTTGTGAAACATAATAGGAAACAGACAGCTTTAACTTACAGAGTTGAAAACATATCGTCTGTATATATTTACTGAATTCTTTGACTAAACTGTAGTATAATTATGGTGTCTCCTTTGTCTTACAGCTTGCTGACTTCATGCGTTAGTGCTACTCCTCTCAAAGTACAGGATCTGAAGACCTGTCTCGAGAAAGATCTGAGAGGCACCATTGAGGTGAGAGAAGGTATCAGATACACTAAGATTTTGTTTATTATTTTCCTTTAAAACTCAACCGTCCATTCAAGATTGCTCTTATGTTACTGTTATGGTTGTGTTGTTGGCAAAAAGACCAATTCAGGCTGATTAAATTGAGGTTATGTGGATTTGTATGGAGAAGTCAGTGTCTTATTTAGTATAGATGGTAGTAAACTATTTACTGACAGTTTTGTATTGGGGAAAAAATAAAACATGCGTATGATTTGATGCACTAAAAGTTTTTAGAGTTTTTGTTTCAGAACAGAGCAACCGATTACTCTGGCTGTAAGCTGTTCCTTGTGTTCCTCAGAGAAACAGTCTGGAGATTATCATTGATATATATCGCTGCACTAGTTTACAAAACGTTCATGTCTGTCTAAACTTTAGTACAATGCCTAATTAATCCCAACGTCACAGTTTTTTTTTTTTTATCTTGTTCTGACACTGAAGTTGGCTGTTCGGAATGTGTCTGAAAAATGAAGGAAAGTTGAGTGGAAGGAAAAGTCTGGTAGGAAAAAAAGTTTGAAACTGCATCCTTCAGAAGTTGGAAGCAAAGTCAATTGAAAATTTCAGGTGGGAGTCACAATCGCACAGAGAAGTATTCATTTAATTAATCTCCAGTCTCTGGGGACGAGGTCGCCGTGTGGTTAAAAAGCTCCTCGGTGGCAGTTTTAAATATGCAAAACTTGTTGCATAGGAACACAATCCTGGAAGGACTGTTTTAATCTGCAGAAAAGATTATTTTTGTTTTCTGCTCTCTTATACTTGAGTACATTTTTTGCAGTGTATGTTTTGTTTTTGAAAGTAAAAGTGTACTAGGAAATAGTTTTATTAAAACCTTTATGTTGTGTCATTTTTTCCCCTTCCTTTCAGAAGTCTGATGCCGAGCTGTACGCCCCAGAAGCTAAAGACGTGACAGTAAGTTGAAATGCTCAATTGCAGATAACTTACACCTTTTCACACAGGGAAGAGTAAAAATGTCAAAAAATGTGTTTAAAGAGTTAACTTAGACTATGACTAAAACACACTTAAAACAGCTGATTGGCAAAAGTTTGCACTTAAAACCTGAAAATAAAGTAATCATAAAATAATCACAAAGCAAAATAAACATGGGGCAAAGTCAGTGAATAAGAAAAACCTGAAAAAGAAATAACATGAATAAGAAGCTCCGTGGGGATTAAAACAGGATTTAAATGATATGAGCAGTCTGTATCCATGGTTTTGGAGCTTTCTCTGTGCTTTTCAGGGGAATGGGTGCGGCTCTGGCTTCGATTAGACTGCACTCATGTTGATAATCGACAAGTAATGGCACAACAAAAGTATGCAATATGAATATTTTATTATTCCTGCTGTTTTATCCTATTTGAGACTTTCACTCTTCACCGCACCTACCAGAGAAGACATACACCAGGAAATTCCTGCTTCAACGAAGTAATCCGGGTGTGAATACTTTCTCTTTCACACAGAGAGATTGAATTGCACTGAGCGAGGGAAGAAAGGCCAGTTGCATCCCTCTGGGATCTGAGTTTTGACTCGATCAAATGCAAAACATTCACTTGGCTTCTGTAACTACAACATTATGCTCCCCTCCCTAGTAAACAGGCCAGTTCTGAAGAGGGAGAAAGTAAGAAGAAAAGCCAAGTCTGGGATGAGGAATGCATTTCCATGCGAGTCTGGTGAACCAATTCCCACAGCTCGCAGTTATGCAGTTTTTTTTTGTAAGGATGCATTAGTTAAAAAGTTCATCCTAAATAATAAACTTTGGGAATCGGGGGCTGAGGGAAAGGCACATAGCTTTTCATAGAAGAGATGAGGGTTAGATGTAGGAAACACGCAGAGACAGAAGTAAGAAATCAGATACAAAAAAGGTTTGAGGAACAAATGAGCAGATCAGAACATTTTGTTATGATCCAGCCGCCTGTCGATATGATACCAGTGAACAGAGTCTCTCACACCAGCACTTTTTGAAACCAGGTGTCAGAGTGAAACTTTTCTCTAACACATTCGCAGAACGTACAGCGTTAGGGTTAATTATACACAGACACATAACAATAATAACAATGGCGGATAGCATTGTGCTGTGTTGTGCTACGTTACCTCTTCATTTTAGCAACGCCTCTGATAAGGGCTGCATGTGTTGCATGAACTCTTTGCTCATGGAAGAGGAAGACGGGTTACTGTCTACAATTAGGGAGAAAGCTAGGGGTCAAAAGTTCGATGACATGCTAAAATTATAGTACCAATTAGTGGCTTGGCATGACAACTACAGCTGACTCTGGGTGTCTTGGCATTGCTGTCTAACTGTGAAACTTTTCTCCAACCAACATCTGGAAATCGTCAATTTCCAGGCAGCAGTCTCATGTAAACGTAGCATAAGTCTGAGGAATGAGATGCCATGTCTGTTTTGTAAAAGAAATAAAGCTAAATAAAAACAGTGATGAACTGTTTGATAAAAACAGTGCAGCACAACCTGGTCATTTGTGTTTTAACATGTTTAGAAAGTTATTGGAACACATAAAAAAAAACCTAAACTGTGGAACTAGTCGTAAATCATTCCTTTGGCCAAATGCATTTCTCCCAGAAAAAGACCTGGAGCCTTAACTGCACTGGTGATGAAGTCATTTAAGGAACATTTATATTGAAAGTTAATCTTATAAATCAAGTACAGACCTGCTGAGAGCCCATGCAGTTTGCCTATAGACCATGAAGAGGAGCAGCGGATGCTTGCATTACATCCTTACATATACAGATGATACAGTTATTGTTCTTCAAAAGAATGGCAACAAGGACAAGCATGGGCCTGTGGCGAAGCCATGAAGCCCACCTGAACCTGAACACTGTGAAAACAAATGAAAAGCAAGAGATCAGGAAACCCAAAGTACCCTTTGCATCTTAAATTCAAACCGCTTCCCATAGGGTCAGAGGCACACGGGTCAGGAGTTAAAGAATAAAAAAAATATTTTCTTACTATGTAATACAGTTTTTAATTAAATACATATCATCTTATTCTTTTCTGGTGATTTCATTTTTATTTGTTTTTAGTTGCTGGTGATCTGGGCTTGTATCACAGCTGGAGCATCTGAGCATTACAAAAAACTGCAAATGTTTTTCAAAAAGGGACAATGCACAGCTTTACAATTAAAGTCATACATGACTGATCTAGTCAACAGGTGATCCTTTGCAGACAATGGCAGTTGTTAATTTAGCAAATATGTTTTTATTGTTTTAGCATGTACATATATCACAGTATCATCAGCACACATCTGCAAATTCAGATCAACACACTGCTCAGAAAGATAATATACAAGCTAAATAGTAAGGGACTCTACACTTAACATATTGCATGGTCTTTGCTACTTTGCAAAGCAAAGTGTTCTGGAGTGAAATGTGTGACATCATCTGTCTATTATCTGAAAGTGGATCAGTGAGACAATGATCCCAGACATGATGGCTGAAGACTGAAAGAATATAGGTGTCATAATGTCCTAGTAAAAGTCCAGCACTCAACCTTATTGAAATGCTGTGTAGAACCTATTTTCTACAAACTGCAGCGTACTTAAGCAATGTTTTGAAAGAAGATTTGAACTAAATTCCTGAACAGGGTTATGAGAAAACAATATCAGATGGAAAACAATATGATTCATCTAAGGCACCATTAAGGTGGATTTACAAACTGTTCAGTCATAGTGTGCTTTTGTTTTGTTCTTACAAGAGTACACTTAATATTGACCTAAAAATGAATCTGTGCTTTCTCATAATGACAGATGTTCTTCTCTTGCAGGATAGCTGTCAGCAAAAGGTGCTCTTCTGTTATATGTTAGAACTGATGGTGGTCTTTGAAGAGGAAGACACAGAGCTGAGCAAAACACAATGCGTCTTTAACTTCAACAGTACACTGTCACCTGAGGTGAGTGTTCATAGCTCCTGTTTGTGTTTTCCAGCCATTTGAAAATATTTAGAAAAAACAACGTTTTCAATAAATCTTTGTCTCTTCTTTGAAATTTCAGAAAAATTGTCCAGCATGTGAAATCCACTCCCTGGCAAACAGTACAGTTTTCTACAAGAGACTTGTGATCATTTTGGAAAAAATAAATGCAAATAATGCAATGTAAAAACTTGTGCAGACTTGTATATAAAAATATTTTATTCTATGAATATTGCACTGTAAGCATCAAAACAGATGACTGCCGTCTTCCTGTATCAGGGGTGGGCAGTCCTGGTCCTGGAGGGTCGGTGTCCTGCAACTCTTGGACGTCTCCCTGGTCCAACACTGACTCCAACAGCTGAATCACCTCCTCAGTGCAGTCAGGTTCTCCAGAGTCCTGCTAATGACCTCATTATTTGACTCAGCTGTGTTGAAGTAGAGACACTTCTAAAAGTTGCAGGAGACCAGCCCTCCAGGACCAGGAGTGCCCACCTCTGTCCTATATGAATGAATGAATGTATTTTCATTGTTCATACTCCAGGCAAATGTATTTAAAAACAGTCTGAATGTAAAGTATGACACTGTTTCACCATATGCTTTTTGTTGTACAGTTGTACTTTGTAGCCATGTTGTATATTGAAGATGCTTCTTAACACTACTGAATGTAACACTTGTACAATTTTGTAAGAATTAACTCTACGGTCTTCAGTATATCTACCCTTACTGTAAATACAGATTACTTTAAACGTATTTGATTGCTGTGCATTTTATTTAAAAATTTGTTATAAATTTCCATAAGATGTTGCATTGTAAACAAGGAGAGGTGAATTTGAATGTTAGCAGGCACTTGAAATAACATCTGCAAAGCTCCACAAAACCAGTCAAAACACCCAAAACAAAATAAAACACACACACATCAGGCCTGTTAATGCTCTACAAGTACATCTCAATATATCCGAGTCTCACTGAAAAGTTTATTAAATGCTGTGGTTATTTAACTTTATCACTTTTTTTTCTACCACACTTTTTCCCTCCACTCAACCTTCCATCAATATGTTTGGATACATCACATAGTGAACATCCAGTGAACTTTAAAATGATAGTGCCAAAAACAAAAATTTTGGCTGCATAAACGTAGCACAAACTTGACACCAACTTTGTTGACTTTGAAGAAGGTGGGGGGACCGACTTCACTAGAAAGTCTAAACAAGAAACATCAGCAAGATTTTGAGCTTCACTTTCACCAGCTTGTGCTCAACGCTTTCATGGTTGCTAGGCGACAAAACATATGCCGAGGTAATGGCGGGATAAAATCTGAAGACTGGCCCATCCGCTCATGTCCAGATTTTGTGGTCAACGAAGGAACCTGCTACATGGAGCGAGAGCAGGACGCAGGACCTGAATTTGGACACACCCAAGGATCAAATCTAGCTGTTGTGATAATTCCACAATATTTATGGTGCAGTGAATGAAATGGCTCAAAACCTCCTCCTTGTGTAGATCAGTTCTCCAGAGCCTTGCTAACGATCTAATTATTCTGTTTAGGCGTGGTGCAGCAAAGGCACATCTAAAGTTGCAGGACAGCGCCCCTGGAGGACTGGAGTTCAACACCCCTGCTCTAAGGTGTGTTTTTGCAATATTCAAGCAGGTTGCTGCATGTGTGTGTTTTGGCTGATCAGCAGTGGCAGTGATTGGTCACCTCTCTGACCAAGGCTCTTCTTCTTTTTTACAGATGTGTTTCTGTTTTTGTTTTCTCTTTGAACCTGCCTGTGCCACATCCTAATCTTCTTCATCTGTGTCTCATTGTCTTCACTTTGTCTATTTATACGTCACCATGTGAAGCTTCGGTCAGTTGTTTTCATCTCTTGTGTCAAACATTTCAGGCTTTGTTGTATTTATTGGACTTGCATCTGTTTTCTTGTACTTCTGTTTGAATTGGACAACGAATTGTACTAAAGGACTGCTAAATTTATGCCACTATGATGTTGATTCTTGTATTTGGCTCTCCATTTCTGTGCTTTACAACACTTATTATAGTTTGGTTGGGCAGTCAGAACTTCAGAGGGTTCATAGCACCTGTTCACTGCACTATACAAGAATGTGTTGTTTAACTGGATTAAGTTTTTACAAAGATGTTGAGTTAAAGTGTCCTTAAAAAGACTGTTCTATTATTTCTCTCCCTCTTCCTGTAAAGGGAAACACATTTATATTCCTGTTTGAACAAGATGGTGTTTTGTTTAGTTCAGCTGAAGGTTGCAACCTGACATGTTCAGAACAAGCAAATGTATTTGTTCGTATCATCTTACACATTGCATAATCTCTGTTCCCACAAGTTGAACTGAGTTTCTAATATAAAGAACTTGTTTAAAGTTGAATTTAAAGCAAAACCAACCAAACGCTGCGCATGTCCTCGTTTGCTTTTAGCTAGATCAGTTGTGGATGATAAAATCTGAAAAACAGATCATGCATTGCAACTTAAGAAATACCTGGCAAGACTTGATAAAGATGATTGCACAATTATTTGGCAGATGTCACCTTGATGCTGAGAAACATAAGTTAAAATGTAAGAGATAAGAAGTAGATGCCTGAAAAATAAACCCATAACATCCTGCTCACAAATCAGATGCACTTGAAGGTTGTCATCTTTCCTGGATCACAGTTAAAAATGCACCACAAATACTTTCTGTTTCTGCAGCTCACCGCCAGAGGTGTTTACAGCTATTTACTGGATATTTACACACATTTTATAAGAACTCACAATGTTTTGTTCTTCTAACAAATGGTATTTCTGAAATGATTTTTATTTTCTAAATGTGAGATAAATGTGATTTTTTTTAAAAACTGGGAACATGAGGACTAAAAGCGCCTGCATACAGGCGACCTGCTCTATCGCTACGCCATGCTCTGCTGACGTCTGCTGATTTATTTTAAGGTACTACTCAAACACACAGCTTCCTTGTGTGACATTGTGGGAAAATAGAAAGAAGCTCACCAAGATATCAGGAAGAGAAATGTTGACCTTCACATCCTGAAGGTTCCACATTCATCTGTGCAAACTGAAACGCCGTACAGCGAGGAAGAAGCCATTACTCCGAAAGAAATGTATAAGGACAGATTTCTGTCAGTAATTACATAAAAAGATATGGAAACACTGTAAGTGCAACATTGTGGTTTTTTTTTGTCATTAGTGGAGAATTGAAAAAGGTTTGGAGCACATTTGTAATGCAGACACAGGTATCGGATCTTCTGAATGAAAAATGACCTCAAGCACACCAGAAGTGATTTAAATAAAACAAAGTTCTGGAGTAGATCTCCACTGCTATTTTCAAGCTACAACATTAAGCAAATTACAATTCTCAAACAGTGCAGAAACTCCTTCTTCTGGGCAATGATTGGCCAGAAATCAAGCTCAACGGGACAAATCCCAGACGAAGCACCGAAGGAAGATGAGAATCATGCAGAATTGTGCAGATAATCAATGGCCAGGCTAGATCTTTTGGGAAATAGAAGGAAGATATGTTTTGCTGATTTAATGTCATACATTAAGAAAAAAGGTTGGAGTCTTTTTTATGATGCTTGTAAGAGTCTAGTTTCAACAGTTTGGTGAGTATTAGAAGCCTGAATAGAGGAATAATCTGTTGATGTTCTTTTAGCTGAAACTTTTGACAGTTAAAACCCAAATATAATCCTGGTATTAATAATACCCAAGCTAGCAACAAAACCACTGCTGTCCATCAGAAGAAAGAACAAGATTATGTCAGGCCACAGAAACAACAGACAGAATGTTCCAGCAAGCATCGAGGATCCTGAGGCTCACGAGAACAACAACAGAAACAGGCTTTCAGGATGCAGTAAAGTTCTGTTCATACAGGACAAGAACAAAAAAAAAAAAAAAGTTTAGCTGAGTAAAAAAATTGCTGGCTGCAAAAATATTTCAGCTTCCTAATCTCCCAGTTGGATGTTTCTTTTGGCATATTTACACAATGACTGAACAGCAACAAAAGCAACTTTCTGTTGCTGAAAAAACAAAAGGAAACTCTACATCCTAAGAGGTCTGTTAGTGGAAATGTGTCTATCTCATTGGTCATGTCTGTTGTCTTTGCTGCCAGATAAATTCTCTGCAAATCAAAAGGACAGAAAAACTGTAGAAAGTATGGAGACGGTTCTCTTGGTATATTTAGAAACAACCTGTTGAATTAATGTCTCGTTTGTCTTAAATTCTTTCGTTTCGCTAATAGAGCTCAATTCTACATGAAGCATCCTGTGTTCTGTAAAATCAAAAAATGTAATATAATGTTACACTTTAAAACGTGTAATAAACGTCACGCTGTTATATCCTGTCCAACTAACCACTGAGGGCATCTGGTGTGTTGAGCGCTAATATTATCAGAATGTATTAGCCTTTGTAAATAGACAGTAGGTTACTGTTTAACCTTTCGCTACTTTCGTTACTGCTGAACGCTTCTAAATAAACAGTAACCTATTGTTTATTTAGAAGCGTTCATGTAGTAGAAAGGTTAGATTTCTACTATATACACTATTTCCAAACTGTTGTGTAAAACAAAGTGCATCATAAAGACTTTATCTTATTTGTTGCCAGCATTTTATTTTATTAGAAAGCAAAACTTGTATTCCCTTATTTATATTATTTGGAGTCAATAACATAAAATTATGACAAATTTGTATTTGTAAAAATGAACAGTAAGCCAGTTACAACACATATACAGTTTACAGTCAACTTAATAAAAAATGAAGCAATTTTAAATAGACATCTTAAAAGAATATAAATATAAAAGTGACATGAATAACGATTCATCTATCCATCTATTTGTCTGTAACATATAAATGTGCTAAAGGTTAAAGAAAACGTTTATTTAATCAGCACATAAATTAAAAAAAGGGATATATATGTGTGTGGGTGTGTGCGCGTGTGTGTGTGTGTGTCCATTGTAAAGCTGAGACAGCTAAAAAACATTTTGAGCATCAGAAAGGTGAATGTTGTTGGACAGGTGACTTCCACATAAAAGTACTTTGCATTTAAACATGCACACACACACACACACACGTGAACACACACACACACACACACACTCAGGATAAGGTTATGCATTGCCACCAGGGCCAAGATAAAAATAAGCATATGAATAAAAAGTGCTCTTGCTTTCAAAGCAACATGTTTGACAAATTCCTTTCTGGATGTCAATAATTGTACCCCGATAACATAAATACAAGTTCAACAATAAAACGGTTTGCGTATTCATTCCTGTTCGTAAGTGTCGATATTTCTTTCCTGAATATCACAAAATGAGGTTTTATTTACAGTACACTCCGCGCCACGAGTCCTTAGGAGTCAACTTTGCCGTACGTCCCGTCTGGAGGTCGGTAGCATTTGGGGAAGGCCATCAGCTGCAACATGTTGAAGGCGTATTTCCTGCATCTAATATTCTTTTGAACGTTCTCAATCCGACATCCTTCTCTGATGACGAAATGATGAAGTGGAAATGGGAGAAAGAAAAGAAAAAGAACAAAAAAAGAAAACATGAACAATGGTTTTAATTATGACAAAGAGCTTGATGGGAATAATGTTAAATAAAATTAAAATATTTCTGTTGTTTTTTAGGACACCATTTATTATTAAGTTATTATTTTTTTTACAAGCACAGTTATTTCATTTAAAGAGTTTTATGTGGTGAAATAATTAAAAAGTTTTTCGAGCTAAAAATGTGAAAATTGTGCTTTTGCCTTTAGAAATCATTTAATTCGTAAAGTGTTTGTCTGTGTAAGTTGATCGCAGTATTTAATGAGCCTAACAGACATTTTAAGTGCAATTAAGTTGCTTATCGGTTGCTACAGTTAATGATCCACAGGTTATGATTCATTAGCATCCAGTATCTACATGAGTCATGTACGTGACGGAGCTCCATGCTCAGTAAATTTCATTTCTTCATGTTTAGACCCATAAAGAAAATATGTGATTTGCTTATGCATCACAATCAGGGCTAATAGGAGATGAGAGGGAAACAAAAACACTTTCCAAGCAAACTGGATGAGCATCAACACAGTATTTTCAATAAAAACACTATTTGTGCAACATAAGTGTTTTTATGTTTCTACAAATAGAAGCCACATAAAATATCAGCAATTCTGAACATTTTTGTTCAGAGAAGAGATAAAGTTAAAATTATTTGTAATTCTGGCAGATTTTTCCATTTAACCTAAAGTCAACAAACCTTTTTACAACTTCTTTTTTGATGTAAAGGTAAATGGTTTTTCTTTTTAACAGCACTTTTCTTTATATTGTAAACATTTTTTACTTTCATATTAAGTACATTTCTGATAGCAAATGAGACAGTAACTTTTAAAAAAGATAAAATGACAGAGAAGACGTATCAATCTGAAAAACAACATTTTGATCTGTTATTTATTTAGTGACATTACAGTAATTGTGAAACTGTTTTCTTCTTCCTCAGGTATCAGAACAAACTTCCAGAAAACTGCAAAACAGCTGAAACACTGAGATCCTTTAAGTCGAGTCTAAAACCCCAGATGAACATTGACCAAGATATCTGATGTGTGTTGATGATCTGGATGATGACATTTGACAGCATCTAAAGTTTATGGCTTATTTCATAATAAGTGGCTATTTTTATGATTTAATGCACTTTGAACTGCCTAGTTGCTGAAATGTGCAACGCAAACTTGACTTGACTTCAGGTATTTTGACAATTATATTTTGCTTTCTGTATTTGGATTGTGCAGGAGGAATAGTGAGCTTCACTAAACCAAACCTTTGAGACGTGCAGTCATGGTAAAGAATAGGCTGCTGTGTTGAACAGCATCATGTCTGCTTGATTCTGCAGAATGAGCCGTCTGTGTTTCCTTCGAAGGTTTCTGATTTCCATTATGGGAGCAGAAAAATGCAGCTGCTAAGAAACGGTGAAAGTGAAAAACCTGCAGCCAAAGCAAATGTTCTTAGCTCAAATAAGACATTATGTAGGTATATTTCTAACAGTCATTGTTTTTGTTGTGTAAAGCAGAGAGGACTGTGGAGTGGAACTGTCTTTCAGGAGTTGGACTTTGACCCATTATGTAAATTCCCCAAATGTTTCAAGACATATGGGGAATTTTACACTTCCATATTTGTGGGAAAGGTTTGAGGACTGTTTCTCTTCTGAGAGGAAATGTTCATAAAGACCCAAATGAGGAGCTTGGTGAAACCCAACTGTCCTGAACTCAATCCAAGAAAGCAGACACATGATTCCTGTCCAGCAGTGGTGTGTCATCCTGCACATCTGGAAGAGTGATCACCATAAACACACCCCTAAATCTTATGGGAAGACTTGAGCTCCTGGATGAAATGCATGTGTTCAAAGGCAGATCATTTAACCAGTTTAGTGTCTTCACCATCATTATCACAATATGGATGAAAATAACTCGTATTAATGAGTCCTAGAGTCGGGTGTAAAGTTTGCCTTTTGTTGGATCTATGTGTAGTTTGAAATAATTTGTTGGTGTTAAATTTATTTTGACTTATTAATAATGATAAATATTTTATTCATTCTACTTTGAAAGCACTTTGAACTGGCTTGGTGCTGAAAAAACCCTCTTCTTCTACCAGCAGGGGAATTTGATTTGTGGTAGAAAACATCGTCACCAAAGTTGTGTACTTATCACATCTCTAGGGATTAAATAAAAAAATAAAAATTATTTTATTTTGAGTTCTCAGTAAAATGAGGCAGATGGTATCGTTTGAAGAAGTGAGCAATGGCGCCGGTTTTGTCAACGGTATTTTTTTTTTACCTGGCTGTCCATAAGTTCTTGGTAAATACTCTCCATATTTGGTAACGCTATACTTAATTAACTTGCTGTTGTCATGGTTTTTCTGAAGCATTTCCAAACCATCAGATGATACAGAAGGATAAATCACTTTCAATTAAAACCCAATCAAACATAAGCTATACAGATTACTTCACTCGTTGTTGAGTCTTTGTGTTGGTCAGGTCTGTTCATCAGTCACGTTTCAATTTCCTGGTTCATCTGGACATTTCCTTAAATCATTGCAATGTGTTAAAATCAAACTTTTACTATTTTTCATTTTAGGTTTTGTTCTGTTTAATAAATAGTTTTTTATACATCCCAACTGACGTTTTGTGAATACTTGCATCATTCAGAGTTATATATTTTTAAAGGATTTATTATTTTACATTTTCTGAGGGTGAAAACCCCCAAACTATTATTTTATTTATATTGTATTTAAAAATGTCATGTAGAAAAGTGTATATACTATTTTAATGATCAATGGAAAAATCTTTATTGGCACACCAATAATCAAATGGTTTGACGGTATTTTGATGATTTATTTTTACATTTATTTATTTTGCTGAACTCTACAATTAATTTAAAACTATAACAAGAAAGTCTTGCTGTTGTTGATGGTTTCAAGGTTTAGCACCTAGTCTAATGTTTTCAGGAGGAAAGAATAAGCTGGAGAAAAGTAGGAAAAGTTAGAAAACTGTAACCTAATCAGTGTTGACAGAAAATGCGAGAAATAAAAGAATGGAACCACTGTGGATGTTCTGCTTATTTTGTTTTTTTAGTTCTAACTAAACGAAAACACAAAGCAATTTATTTTTTGTTAACGAAAGTTGTCAAGTTAAATTTGGCTTCCCCAGTTCAATCCTGCACCCATTTATGCTAATTAGCCGTTCACAACAGTTCTTCAACAAAACCACAAAATCTCAGAAAATAAGCAGCAGAAAACAGAGGGACAGGCGCTCACAGGAATGATGTTGTTAGGATTTTATTGATATTTTGCAAGCAGAAAAACAAGACTTAAAATGAGCCACACAACCAGTAAGTGGGAGCTAACAAGCAGCAGGGCAATGGGATAAAAGTGTCGCGACGCTGGTTTGTTTTCCGTCACGGCACCGGCCTCGGGGTCCTCCCAGTGCCCAACGTCTCCCTGGGAAAGCCGACTGCAGAGACGCCCATCAGAGGGGAAACAGAACAGACAGACAGATCAAAACGCTGCAGGCCTGGTGCTGTCTGAGTGGACGCTCTGGCCCTAATTGATTGGTGGAGAGACTTGGCGCGCGGGCGCCAGAACACCCACTCAGACAGACAGCTATTAGCGCAGACTGATGGTTAGAAAAGCAGCAAGAGAGAAGCATTCTGTGACAGATGGAGCGGATGTGAGAATCATGCTCAACAAGACCTGAGCTGTGACCACGCTGCAAAAACACAAAGTCTCACCAAGTATTTCTGGTCTAGTTTCTACTGCAAATATCTTGGCACACTGGAAATAAGACAAACTAACTCACAAGTAACTTTTCAGCAAGATATAGGATATTTTTCTAAGTAAATAATTCCTTAATATTGATGAAAAAGGACTATTTCTATAGGCAGATAAAGGAAAATATGTCTTGTTATGAGTGCAATCATCTGCCAGTGAAAAGCAATTTTAAGGATTATTGACTTAAAATACCTTCTATGTGTTGCTGAAAAGTTACTTGTAGGTTAGATTTGTCTTATTTTAAATGTACTAAGATCTTTGCACTAGAAACCTCACCAAAAATACTTGGTAAGATTTTGTCTATTGCAGTTGATGTGATGATTGGACTGGACTGGGGGATGGATGAAGGAGGCATGCAGATTAAAATGTAGGAAAAAAATCAAACCTGAAACTCAAACCTGGTAATAAACTCTTGGACTGTCTGTATAATGAAGACCATTTCTTTTTTTCAATTTTTAACTACGTACATAAAATCTGCTACTGTTAAATTTTACTGAGCTGCAAAACACTGTGGTTGCTTAAATTCAACTTTGACCTGTAGCATAGAATCTCTGTTCGTTCACATAAACATTAATTTGTTCCACTGCCAGCAGAGCTAAAAGTTTATTTATTTATTTTTTTTATCCCAGAGCAAAACAACTTCCTATTCAGATAATCAGCACTGATTGTTTTCTCAAAGCTTAAGATGAAAAACTACGATTGTCAACAAAGAATAGAGACATTATCATCATGATTTTACCACTAAAAACCTTGTTTCTGGGATTTTTAACTGAGAAAAAAGAATGGGAGTTCGATCATCAGTCCTCCACAGAATGGGATGTCCGACCCGCCCACCTGGCTCCGACATGCTTATCTGTCCTAACTTGTAGTAAATCAAATCTATGACACATTATGGCGAAAGAGTGAGCTAAAACGGTCTGTTTTTTTTTTTACATTTTATTACATTGTAACTACAAAGTTCAATCTATTTTTTTCTCAGACTTTGTGTTGTAAACAAACACAAAGTAGTGAATAATTGTAAAGTAAAAGACAAATTAAAATCAAATAAAGGTGGCTACCAATATTCAATGACTATTCAAAATATTCAGAAACAATTTTCTAAATTTTTTTCTTGAAAAATATAAATCAATTAGATGTAGATCTTAATTTTAGCTATGCAGCTCTAAGATATGAATATCCTTTGACCTTTTTAAATCGTATCTGTCTGTATTTTTATGGCTGTCGTCTGGCTGGAGTTAGACCCTTTGTCCTAATTTCAAGTCTTTTACAACTCTAATAGGTTTCCTTCAGGATTGTCCTGTATTTAACTCCGTCAACCTTCCTATCGATTCAGACCCTCGGCTCTGTCCCAGATAAAGAAAAGCATCTGTACAGAATGATGCAGCCATCATGCTTCATGGCAGTAATGGTGCATTCAGGAAGATGTCCAGTGTTTATTTTGTGCATTTTGTCCACACTTTGTGTGCGTACGCCAAAAAATTCAGTTGTGGTCATATTTTACAGGAGAACGTTTCTCCACATGGCTGCATATTCCCACTACATGGTTTGTGGAAAACTAAAAATTTGATTTCATCCAGCGTTCTGTCAAAATGGAGTTACTAAGAGCTTCCTGGTTGCTTTTCTGATTAGTGCTGCATGGTGGGTTTGCATGTTGCCATATTTTTCTCAATATTTGGACAAGTTCTTTCTTATGATTCAGATGTTTTTAAAACCTGAACCTGCTTTAATGGTCTCCACAGCTTTCTCTTTAAATGCAATGAAAACCTTAAAAAAAAACAAAAACAAAAAAAAAAAAAAAACAACTGGATTTTTACTGAGACTAATGAAGGTAAATTGGGTTAATTTTATTTTGTGGTATCAGAGTAAAGGGGGCTGTTTACAATTGCACACCAAACTTTTCAGATTTCTGTTTGCACAGAATGTGACAGATATGTACGGCTTCACTTTCATTTCACAATAGTCCAAACAGTTTGTTGATTAATCATAAATTCCTGCCTTGATGTGATGAAAAGTGAAAAAGGGTGTGAAGCCTTTTAAAGGACACTGTGTATTGTTTCAAGCCTGATGTTATTACCTGTTGTGACGCAAAGCTTTATTTCCTGTGCTTTAAAAGTGAGCTGATATAAGTCACCGATAAAGAAACACACCTGCAGCTCACAGTGAACCAGTCCGTCCAGTCTGAATGCAGATGAAAATACAGCCCTCTTCTCCTTCCAAAACAAATTAAACTAATCCTGTCAGAAAAATTAAGAAATTAATCACACTTTTACTTATTTTTTTTCTAAATGAGTATCTGGATGGGCTGCAAACTAAAGCTCTAAAGTTTCTTTTCTTTTCTTATGAAACGTTCTTGGTCACTGGGTGCTATATTATCTTTGCTAGCCTACAGAGTGTATAAATGATTTACAGACGTGATAATGATTGACATGCCAGCCTCATATGGTGTGTCCAATAATAAACATAACACGTCTTTAATCATAATTGATGTTTTGGTTCCTTGATTCTTTTGATTCTTTCTTGCTTTCCTTTCTTAGGTTGTGGAAAGTTGTGACTTCTTGGTCATGCAGGAGAGATTAATGCTAAGTGCCTAAACAGAAAGCAGGAGGGTTTTTTCCTCTCGCTTCTCCTTTTGTCTCTCATCCAAAAGGTTTTTTCAGTCCTGATCATGGGCTAGGTCAATCAATTAGAGCTGTTAAGGTCAATGACAGGGTGGGTATTGATTTATTTAGTGTTCACCTGTGAAAAGCAAACGTGTGAGTTGTGTTAGTCATTTGCCTCTCGAGGTGAATAGTTGAAGAACCACCTTGAAAGATGAGTCAGGCAGCTCTGTAGGTGTTAGAAAGTTGCAACCTGAGGCCACCTCCTTTACATACTGTTGGTTTTTCAAGATGACTGTAGATTATCTTATTTCACTCCTTTCTCTTAAAACCTGTCTTCTCTGTGAAAAAGTTCACTTTACTGTCTTCCTTATCGTTCACTATTTTTCACAATTATGCAATTATTCTGTTTTTCATTTATCATTTCTTAGACACAGAGTGTCTTTTTAAGTCTGTAGATGCCTTAATGCAAGTCAAGTTATGGTATGCATATCTGTACTTTATCATCCCTTCTGTCCTGATAAAGAGCTGCTTAGCATGACGCTGCAGAATGCTAATCACTGACAGTTCATGTTCCAGTGGGCAGTGAGACTCAAAGTGCTGGTCTGTAAAGTCTTCAGTGCTGAGGCTTCAGTTTCTTTCAGTGTGTACTAGATAGTCCAAAAAAGGTAACCTGTTATCTTCAGTATCACACCAGCCCAGTTCAGTCTGCTTTAATTGAACTTAAATTTGTTTCCCTAGCAGTCTGGTTTGAATGGGGGGTATGAATATTCATATGACCAAAAAGAAAAAAGCAAACAAACAACCAAAAAAAAAAACCACTGATCCTCCTAGAAACCTTAGTTTCGGTTCGGTTAAATGAACTCCTGGACGGTTCGAATGCATATGTGAACGCCAAGCAGGCCAGAGACCGGTCCGAAAGCAGAAAGCAGACAGTAGAGCAGGGCATTCTGGGTAAATACAACCAAACCAAGCACACAAATCTAGCATTAGAGATCTATCAGGTGAGAAAAGCCGGTTGTTAGTTGAGGAGTTCAAAGATAACTCTTTGATTTTGGTGTGGAACCAGATATCTACATTTCTAAAACCGTTAGTAAATGTTGTAGTCATGTATTCACCTGCTTTCCTCTCTGTAGAGACCATCTAGTACAATGGGTGAAACTGGGAAGCCCTTGACATATCCATGCTTGTTTTTCAGTGTAATATTTCTTTCCATGTCTACACTGACAGTAACCAACTGACAAGTGACCTTAATCCCAAATCCAGACTACATTAAACGCCTTGTAGAAATTAGGAACCAGTTGGCATAGATATGACAAATATTATTGTTTTTGTTTTTGTGTCCTTCCATATCAAGTCCTGCGCTAAAAATCTTGGTACTTTTCTGCACCTATAACCTGGACAAGCAAATTATTTCACTAGTTAAAACCAGTTATTTTCATTTTCTTATTATAAATAATGCATCTTCTTTATGTGAGGCCTTAAGACTGTCCTCATTTACACCCTTTAGATAAATGCTGCTGGGTCTAAATAGGTCTGATAGGCTTGGTTGGTTCTCTTAAAGGCTCTTCACAGCCATTCGAAGGAGAGATCATATTACACCAGAACACTTGATTGTTTTAAACCAGTAATACACTAAACATTGAACAAATAATTAGTTCAAGCAGTTAAAAACCTTAATTGATTCAAACATAATTAGGACTTTAGAGTGCTGGGGAAGCTCACTTATCTTAATTATCCATCTGCTCTGTTGTAATCCACAGTGACCTGAAAGTTAAAACTTACATTTCCTACCCAAACATTACTGAACACAAACAAATTAAAATTCAAAGGGCAAGCTTCTTGCTTGTTAGTTCAGCCACTTGTTTATTGTCTGATCGCTGCAGAGTGCGCTCAATGAACTACAAAGTCCCCGCTTTGGTAATTACATTACACTGCTCCCCAACATTATGTTTCATTATCCGAGGTCAAGAAAATGGTCAGTTTGTTTTCAGCTGTTTTCAGAATCACTTTTTGGAGGCAAGAATTTCAGAAGCAATTTGACCTTCATGTTTAACTTTGCACCGAGTGTTTAGAATGATTATTGTTTGATCTTCACACAAAGGATTTGCATCTGGTTTGAAGTCCTCCTAAAGTCACGCATTCATAGGCAGAAGAGGATTGAGCCACTGTGGAGTTAATTTGTTGAAGAAAATCATCAGCAGGAATTTTCTAAAAATAAGCTGCAGATTTTGGTGCTGGACTGCAGTTCCAGAAAAGGGAAAGGAGGATTAATTCAGTTCCTTCAGTGCACAAGTTCTGCATACAACTAAATCTGCACCGCATAGCTGTCTTCATCCAAACTATAAAACTTTTGTGGCCACATCCTTAACAGTTCAGAATGTAAACAAATCCTTTTCCATCCGATATAATCCACACTTGCAAAAACTATTTCACTTTATGCACGTTTAGCTGAGAAACAAATAATAAAACAACAGACAATTTGGAGGAAAGACATTCTTACACTCCCTAGACTGGGAGTGAAAACATGAGGCTGTTGGCAAGAGTGGATGAACTCAGGGAATTATTATGTTTCCCTTACAACATGTAAGGGAAAGATGTTGTTCCAGATCTTTGCAAAGTTTTAACATTCCCTGCAGATTATGGAGTTAAATTGGGGGCATAAAGTTTGTTTCACACTTGCTTTTCAGTTTCAAATCTTTTTTTCTTTTGAACAAAATGCAGCTCCATAGGAAATGATCAGCACTTCATCATTTAGAGGACAGACTGATTAGTATAAAATAATATTTTAAGCTCTCCTTTTGAGTTTTTTATTTGACAACTTTAGGCTGAGATCAGCATTTAAAAAACCCAACATTTTTATTAACGTGGTGCACTGAATGTGTTTACGGGTCTAAGCCAAACTTTTGGTCTCCACTGATTGGATTTTGTGCTTTTAGAACTGTTGAAATCTCTTGTCGTGCCACCAGCCTGCAATCAGCAGGGTTGACCAAGTGTATATCACAGGTACTAGATATGTGCACTTCCCAGATTTTACTCAAACAGATTTACAGTTGAATCTTATCAGATCTGAGCAGACGTGGATGTTTACCCTGCTGGCGTCCACATATGGGAAAGGGAGCAGAGTCCCTGCAGGAGCCAACAGGAAGAAGCGCGGCTGACTTTGAATGTGTGAAGGATGGAGCAGATGGTGGAGGAAAAACATCTGATGGTGATAAGTTCTTAGGAGAAGGTGCAGAGGAGATGTTTTTGATGGATGTTGTGGGTGCAGGGAGTTACTTTAAATACAGATGCTGGCAATAACATTTCCACTTCAGGTTTATTGGATTATTCCTCCAACCAGCCAGGCTTCAAATCAAACCAGGTGATTATTTTGACTTTTAGAAACACCATGGAAGTAATTTAAAAAGTTGCAGATCTTCTCCTGCATCTTTTAGCTGTTACAGTACTGTGCAAAAGTTTTAAATCATATTTTATTTCCAGATATTTTGGTCTTTTAGATGATTTTGATCAATTGGTTAATAATCTCTTGACTACTTTTTCTGTAACTTACTTTGCAGTACTAGTACTTCTTAAGTATTTCCAACGTACATGCTTCTCCTCTTTTTGTTTATCTGCCACATATAAATGTTTCAGACACTAAAACAATTATTACTATCATAAAAATACAACATGAGGAAATACATAAAGCTGTTTTCTATATTTATATATTCATTTATTATTAAAAACAATTTATACCAAAGCGACCCTCTGAAACCTAACAACTGATTGTACATTGGTGGTAGAAACTGCAGTCAAGCAGCAATGAGTCTTTTACTGACCATAATGCTGCCACCACCACATTTGACTGTCAACATGTTTTTCTTTTTTTCAAAAACACTCTGCTAGTTTTTGAGACAGATGTAACAGGACACACACCTTCATGTTATTTCATCAACCTCTAGAGGAATTTAAAAGATACAGTTCAGTGTATTATGGTGATATGAAATGCTCCTATTTTTGCCTAAAATGTTTCATGTAAGGTAGTTTTGTTTTATTTCAAGTGTACTAAGATATTTGCACTGGAAACTAGACCAAAACTGCTTGGTAAAAAATTATGATTTTGCAAAGAAATTGATGAGGACCAAAGTTTACAAGAACGTCTGATTCACAAAAACAAAAGCTTTAGGGCTTTTCCACAGCACTGTAAGTGAAATACTAATGTTTTGTTTCCAGGAGCGTTTAGGAAACCTGAAACTGAAACTTGTTCTCTTGAAGTTCTGAAGGTTGGAGAGATTTTATCCAGTTTCAATGAGCTAACCCAACCTGCATGAGTGCCGCCCTGTACCTCGCTTGGAACCAGCTCTGGTAATACCTTGCACTCGGTGGGGTGGGAAAATCTTTTTTGACTTGAAACTCACCTCCGCATGCAGTCCAGAGCTCGGACGAAGAAGTCCTTGCTGAGCTGGTGTTCGTCCCTCAGTAGGGCGCACTGCTCTAATGTGACAGACATGGATGTTCGGTCTTTGGCACTTTTACAGCTGGTAAATCGGATTCCATTCAGCCTTCGGCAAATCTGGCAAGAGGTGGAGATGAAATTACATGGATCATTACAGCAGAAAATTATATTTTTTGTGTAATAGTAATTTCTCTTGGATGGATAAGTCCCGTTCCTGTGTTCATTTTGTCGATGTTACAACAAGTCCAGCAGTGGCAGAGTAACAAGGTCTGCTGATCATTTCTTACGTCAATGTCATGATGCTGTGTGGACTTGTTTCTCTCAGCACAGACTAAAACATTTTTGTTATGTCAAGTCTTAGGTTTGAAGCCATTTAAATAAATTCCAGACAGCGCTGGGTTGATTGATGTTTAGTTTGTTCCCTGCCTGTCGGTTGACTGAATGAAGGTGCTGCACTTTTATCTTGAATAAAAAATCTAATTTACATTTTTGGACACATTTTGGTCATTAAAAATAAAGACACAGACAGGGGAAATTAAAGAAGCGCCACCCATAACTCGTAAGGCCTCTGTCCACAAGCTTAACTTCAACCAGTTCTGGCTCAATCTGCTCCAGACAGATTTGGGATTTTATGGTGTTCCATATTTTTAGCAACCCTGCAAGAGTCACATCTCTTGGAAGAACAGGGATCCAATGAAGGAGCAAGAAACTGTGCAGTTGTAGTAAATATCCTCTCAGAGTTTACCAGAACTACAGAGTAGTTTGTTGTGATGTTTATATTATTCTTTGTTTGGGTTTTCCTGTTCAATAAAGTTAATGTGTGGATACTGCTGTACATCTTTTAGCTGCATAAATCCAAAGGTTGAACATGTTTAAAAAAACAGTGCAGCAATATACATGTAGGTAGATTTGTACCAGGGGAGAAACTGCAGGTCTATAAAAAGCTTGACCTGCCGATTCTGATTTTGGTCAATACCAATTTGTCTGAAATATCGCTTAATATAGCAAGAAAGTCATTGAATTTGAAACAGTGGAGTATCTTAATAAAATTAACTTGGGCAGCAACAGTTTTCTCCTGCGTTAACCTTCACCATGAAGCTCCAGACCAGCAAATGGCCATAAATCCTTATTTTATAAGACGGTCACAGGTGAGGATGATCAGTTAACCAAGTGAACATAACTAGCACCATCTGGCTGCTACTTTCACTCCTTTACTTTGATGGAAACAACAAGATATTCTTTATATACTGCAGAAACACAAAAAGTGCATTTCAAATACACTTGCAATAAGGCAAAACTAATTTACAACAAACATTTTAGCAAGAGACAGGCGATTGTTTTACATAAATAATCCTTAAAATTGAGTTTCACTGTCAGATTATTTTAATTATAATATGGGATAAAATATCATGTTCTAAGTGCAATAATCTCCAAGTGGAAAAACAACTTTTTAAATCAGCATTAATAAATTATTGACTGAAAACAAGCTTCTATATCTTAATTTGGTCTTATTTCAAGTGCGTGAAGACATTTGAACTAGAAATTAGATAAAAAATAATTAAAAAATGTTGTGGTTTTGCAGCAAATCTTATACAATCAACAGTACAATAAAAAAAAAATAAAAATAGAGTACACGCTGTTTTTAACATTCCAGCTTACTTTTAAAATATGCCCCAACACTTAGAAGACTGAACCTGATCAGTCTTTATATTGAGAGGACAAAGCCAACTCATGATCAACAAGTCAAAGGAGGATTGTGGAAACAGTGACAGCGTGAGATTGATGTGAGATTAAGAGATAACACTGCCAATGAAGCATTCACTGCAGGCTGCGGCCTGCGCTTCTCACTCACTTCTCACACAACATGACTTCAATGACTTTAATATACGTATCATGAGGACACACTTAGCAGTCCACTAGCACAAGCTAAATATTGCTATATAATGAAGGTCAGAATCCATACCGTCTTCTCTTCCAAAGTCAATCAATCTTGCTCGGATTGTTGATTGTCTTTGGCTCAGTGCCCTTTTAAAAAGGGAATAAATCAAGTGTAGCATAAGATTTGCATTTTTGCCAAAAAAAAGCCTCTGAAATCTGTCATACGGTTGAGAGAAAACTTCCTTGACAGCAAGAGAAAGTTTGAATAATAACCAAACTCACAGTTCCAGCGATCCACAGTATTTCAACGTTCTTCCTCTTCTTTGTGACTACATTCTGGCCCAGCGTTTCAAGTAATTCCTTTATGTCAGTCTGTGTCTGAAAACATGGTAGACCTGTTTGTAGCAAAACAAAACACAGTGTTAGAGTTAAGAAAGCTCAGAACGAGAGGATGCATTCTGATAAAACGGCTAAATCCATTTCAAGTCTTATGTTTTAGTCTCTTTAGAGAAGTTTCATTAAACAGTTACAGAGACCTTTGACCAAATTATTGCTCATTAAACTTTGTAAGTAAACTAAAGAAGGGATTAATAACACTGCAAAAACATGAAGTCTCAGTATTTCTGTCTTGTTTCTAGTGCAAATATCTTAGTGCACTTGAAATAAGACAAAACTAACTTACAAGTAGCTTTTTATCAAAATATAGGAGCTTGTTTTAAGTCACGACTCCTTTATATTGACAAAAACGTACTAGTTTCATTGGCAGATTGTTTCACTAAAAATACATTTTTCTGTGTTATCAGTGAAATAATCAGCCAGTGGAACTATCACTTCTTCATCAACATTAGCAATTATTGACTCTAAACAACCTCCTTTATATGGATGGAAAGTTACTTGTAAGTCGGTTTTGTCATATTTCAAATGTACTAAGATATTTGGTAAAATTGTGTGCTTTGCAGTGTGTGAAGCACTCTAAACATGTATGCCTGCTGTTTCCAGCTTCTTGTAATAAATATTAATTCCATGCAGTCAGAAAAGGTTTCAGATCTTTGACACCAGCTGTTTTACTGCTGGATATTGACTTGAAACACACAGTGAATCTGAATATCTTTAAATTTGTGCTTATAGTTTGAAAAATGTGGCAAAACATACGAGTTGTCCCTTACATTCTAGTGGCACCTTTTCTCTTAACGTCTTATAATAAGCTTCTAAAATCTCAAAGTTCTTCTGGTTTATTCTTTCTTGTAGAGAGATATCGCCGAACCTGTGGGAACCAGAAAAAAAAATATTGACAGAATTCAAGTTCCTCGACTTAAAAAATACTTCAGATTTCTTTTAAACATGGTTGTGTGGAGACACTAAGAGGAGACAATATCTATCTAGTGGCAGATGAAAATGTCTTTTCTATTAAATTATTATTTCCCAGAGGATGGAACTACATGCCGGGTAAAGTGGGGATTTTTCCGACCTCAAAATAAATTCAGTCTGGAAATGCAACAATTTTTAGAAAGTTAAATGTGACTAAACATCCACGTATTTTGAAAACAAGCCTCTAGTTAATGTGACTGTAGTTTAGAAGTTTATAAAGCGGTATTGACATTAACTGTTTTTCAGACAGTTCACATCTCTCGGTCATGGCCACACTTTGACAAGCTGTCAAAGGAAAACCGTTCTGCTGGTAAAACGCTACCTGCGCTTCCACTCCCCATAAAATTACACAAATTAGAATTATAAAAATACATTCACTTAATGGAAACATGACAATCCAGAAAAAAAATCTTGCTTTTCGAAAAACGTTTTTTATTGAAAAACGTGATTGATTTTTAATGTCATCACGGGAACAAGCTTTAATTACATTGCTTATTCAATGGAAACAGCACAATTGCAAAATTGTGATTTATCGACATTAGCAGAATATCAAAAATGTTTGTAATGGAAACACAGATAGTGACTGCTTGTTACCTCTCCAAGAAACCCCACTTCAAAAACATTCAAGGCTTTAAATATCAGTGATTTAAACCGGTAAGATATGCACTGAGGAAAACAATGACACCAATCTACATAATAATATCTAGGTAGTTTTATTTTTCAAGGGAATTGAAGATAAATTATCAGCAGCTGTGAATATAAATGTAAGATTCTCTGAATAAAAACACCACAGACACTATGAATCACTTGTAAAACGTCTGATATAGATTGCACTAGTTTGCATATTGATTAAAGGTATGTGTGTGTGTGTGTGTGTGTGTGTGTGTGTGTGTGTGTGTGCGCGTGTGTGTGTGTGTGTTTAAGGGAGAAAGAGTAGCTGCAGTACCTCTCAGCTATAGTTTGTTGCTCATTGATGCCAACATTAAACAGAACGGGAAAAACTCGCAGAGGCCTGCCCTCCTGGATCTCTTCTGGCAAGGTCTGAAAAATCACTTGTGGTAATGGCACTTCGACAGTGAAGTGGTCTCTAAATACAATGAGAGAGAGAGAGAAAAGATCATTTAGGAGAAATTCAATATGTTCTGCAGTTCTGATGGACATAACTGCAGGTAAATGTGATACCTGCAGTTCTGACAGGTATCACATTTACTCAGGTAAATGTGATACCTGAGTAAGGAGTGGGCAAGAGCTGGAATAGAAACGGATGGTGTTCGTGCTTCAGAGGCAGACATGAGTGTAACTGTGTGAAACCGCCGTCAGCACTCTGAATATGCAGCCAAGCAGCTGCGGCATTATAAAGCTACTTCTCTCCAATGTGGATTAAAGTTCACATAGCTCAGAAGTGAAAATGACTTCCTCATTACTGCCAGTAGCCGACTGCTGAGTGACTTTCTTCCTTTTCCAGCTCTCATGCAGATTTTCTTGCCCTAAACATCTCATCTGTTAAGCTGCTGTAAGTCGCTACTATGCAGTTTTTTCCCCCCATTTTTACTGATTATCCCTTGAGCCGTCGAGTTATATGAAAAAAATAGCCTCTTATATGTAAAATACCCAGTAGAGGTTTTACCTTAATACCCATTTTTACATTAAATGTTGTTCCTGTCAGAATCCTGTGTTATGTTATGTTTATTATTAATTTCTTATGTTTAGTTATTATTTGTTACAGTTAGATTTGCCTTTCTCCTCTCTTTCACTCGCTCCTTGCTGGTTCTTTCTGTTGTTCTCCGGTTCTTCTCTTCTGTCTCCCTTTTGATTTTGTATTTTGTTGGATTTCTTTGATTAAATCTTTATTTCATAATAGACATCTAGAATCTGCTTGCATTTGGTCCAACCTTATTCCCATGACATGACGGGTCCAGTACTTCAACATTTATTTATTAAGGTAAAACATGATTTGAAATGATGAGGTCAAATTTCTATATATAAATTTTAATTATTTCAACATAATCTTGTAAAATGGAAAAAGTGAAAAAAATCAAACTACAAAAAGATAATTTACACATAAAGTGCAGCTGAGTTTTGTGAAACTAAAGGGGTGAGAAGGATGATTTTATCTGCATTAAACAAAAACAGGCTCAGGGAAGTAGACATAACACAGTTTATAACAATCGCTGACTGCAGCTGTTGTTTGTGAGCATAAAGTTGACCAGATAAAAACGTACTTATGCATTCGTCATCGTCATCAGTAGAAAATGCCTGAGGGTTGATGCCTGACATCTACATATCACATACTATAATTAGCTCCTAATGTTTTTTACTTCTACTGCACAGAAAAGTGAAGGAAAGAACATTTGACTGCATAACAGTTTTTTAAATTCTGTCTACAGCACACAGCATTAGCTTGAAGAGAAGTTTTAGTGCTAAACAAGATGTTCTTTATGTGAAGAATAGTGAAACTTGCGCCACTGCATGGCTTGTTGTATAACAGGTTAATGTGAGGGAAAAGTTGTTGGGACATCTTAATACATCCCTGTACCTATTTAAATAACAATGCTGGTCAGAAGAGGAGCAGAGATTTGAAACTACCTGAATGCTACAGTGATGTTATTGTTTTCAAATTACAGTTTTATTGCAAAGTAACAATCAGACTTGGAAATAGTTGCATTCAGCTTTTCTTATTATTTTCTTCTCCTCACTGGATACAAAACCAAATATATAGAATATATAGTGAATGCTCATGCTAGGTACCATGGCCACCTATCAGTGGTTTTCTTGTAGTGATAAGTTGTTTCTCTGCCAGTAAGTACATCAGGTTGATTGACAGTGCTAAGACCCGCCTCCTGGTTCTGATTGGTTGTTTTTGGTTGGGAGCAGTGATTGATGTTTTCCCAGATTTTCTGTCTCATAAACTCACATCATGGTGACCGTTTTAACAAATATACATAAAAAACATTCTTTATAAAAGTTACAGAAAGTAGCTTTAAGATGTAAATGAGAGCAAAGAGGTTGGAAAATAACCAAACAGACAGAAAGGGTTGGCAGGACACAGAATGCAACCAAAACATCACAATGGATCAGATTTAATGTCTTTCAGAAAGATTGATAAAGGAATATGAACTGGTTCATGCTGCTACTGTAAATTTAAGTCAGGAGTTTCAAATTATAAATTCTCAGCGTGACCTAATTAGTTCTTGAGAAGCGATCGTTGATATATTTCTTGTAAAAACTGAGTCACGCCATTGTCACGCTAAGTGGCTGAACCTGGCAGGGTGCGAGGAATCTCACCGTCGGCCACAAACTGAAGGCTGCAGGTCACTGAGGTCATCCGCTTTGGCCTCTGTGATCTTGAACGTGACTCTCTGCAGGTCAGAGATTCCAATCTCCATGTCCTCAAGCATCCCGATCTCTTCACCTGAAACAAAACATCGCTCAGGATTTCATCTCTGCTCCTTATGTCGTTTCTGACATCCAGTAAAATTAAAGGAAAAAACAGCAATAAAGAATGGAGTTTTAAAAATAAATCTTCATTTGCTTCACTTTCTAAACTAATCTTCTTAGAGTTGTTTATCGTTTACCAGGAAGACCTTGTGTGAAACTGAATGCAGCATTTGTAATAAGAACATTTTGCCAAAACTAACAACCCACTCAGTCATCACCTTGTTTTCGAATGTGGTGTAACTTGCCACAGCACTTATCACTCATCAACGTAATGAACAGTTTTCAAACTAAATGTTCTTCAGCAAAGCGTAAAACAATAAATTGTACGGAGGGGAGGTTTTGTGCTGCTCTGATTTACTCACTGTAAGTGCTCAGCAGGCTCTCGAACTGAGCCACCAGGCCGACGAGGTGGAGCTGCCTCAGGAAGTCTTTGTCCTGTAAGCCTGCATACAGCCTCATCACAAAGCCACACGCCAGCGCTGCCAGCTGTCGATGTGCAACAACAACAACTTCAAACACTGCTTTCCTGCTTCCCAGCTCAGACAATATGAAAGGCGTTGCTGATTTGAACAGATAGGAATGGGCTGCAGACAAACTGCTCAGATATTTATTAAATAATAACTAAACGTTCATGAAACAAAAGCCAACATGGGAGGTCAGGTGGGGGCAATAAATAGGATTTTACTGTAAATGTACTGGATGAGTGCAGCCAGCCACCTACTGCCTGACTGAAGACTATGTCTCTCCTCTGCTGCAGGTGGAGGCCTTGAGGTATGCTGCACACTGCCTCCTGCAGGAGGACAAAGGTCATTGCTCTCTTTGCTTTCTCCACCACCTCCAACACGCACTCCTTTAGTCTGGTCACCAGAGGACTCAGCTGCTCTCGCCAGTCACCTGCAGACAAATAAAAGAGCATAAACACTGAGAAGAGGGTCAGAAAGAGTTTAAAACTGAATCTATTAGGATGTGATGTTTTAAATGTGTGCTGAATGTTGGGCAAATTTGGAAAACTTCTTCAAGTTTAAAGAGAATATTCACAACAGTTTGTTCAATGCAGCGAACCAATCACAATGCTGCAGTTATGCTGCTGTTGGATGTCTGAGTAAAATCTGATCAGTTTCTTTATACATATGTATGGAAGTGTTCAACTGCCAGAACTCGGAAGTCAATTTAAGAGCACTATCATGTCCTAACAAGAATGTTTCTCATTACAAGATGCAAAACTTGTTAAAAGATAAAAGTTTCTCGTTGCAATGAGACAAGCTATGCATCTTGTTACAAGAAACGTTTTCATTTCAAGGAGATAAACATACGCTACTCTGACAGATTATGACTTGTAAGAAATAAAGGGGCTTGATTTGATTCCTCCTCTTCCAGTTTTCTGCAGACAACAACTAAAAATCCCAAGCAACAGCTGTTGCGGTTTTACTGTAATCACCTTTTTTATTTAAAAGAGAAGATATTTTTGGTTTTATTAAGATATAAATCTTATGAGTTTCCTTGTTTTAACGAGAAATGTTCTCATTTTAATGATAGAAAAATATGCTCCTCTTATTACGACTTATAGAAAAAGAGACTTGCTATGACTCCTTTTCATCCTGTTTCCTCTAGACAATATCTAAATTTTCAATGAGGTGTTGGTGTTTAGTTATGAGGTTTTCTACTTTAGATCTATACTGTTCCTTTTAAAATGTTGTTTTCCATTTCGTGCAAAGAAAGTTTCTCATTTTACTGAGATATAAAATTTTATTCCTCTCACAGATGACAACTTGTTAAAAAGACCTTGAGAGCCTCACTATGAATCTTCTTCCTCTCATCCTGTTTCCTCTGCTACTGCATTGTGGTTATGATCTTTTGTATTAAAAAGAAAAGATATTTTGATTTTAATGACATATATTAAAACCAAACCATAACATTTTTTATTTTCTCGTTAAATCGAGAACGTTTTCTCTTTCATACGAGATTCTGATTCCTGAATATATTTTCAAACTATGGCAGCTTCTGTACATATAAGAGGTTTCTGCACCTCTGCAAGCAGTTTCAGCCTTGCTGTGAAAGAAGTATCTACAATGAAGATGAGGAAGTGCAGAGCTAGTAGAGGTTGCTTTGATAGGTTTTTTAGACTCAGTGCTGAACTGTGAGGCCCTGAAATTACTTCATACTTTCATATGAAATCTTTCACTGCCATTTAATTAAGTCATGGGTGTCACACTAGACTGAGTCTAGTGTGACACCCCTAATAGCAACCACAGGTTATGCTGTGATTCCAGTTTAACCTGTCAGAGTGCTGGTTTAGCCCGCTGAAGCAAAATGCTAAATTTTTAAGACATACAAAGTCCTGCAAATAGGACTTTGTATGTAAATATTAGGATTTACATAAAAATTAGGTCAATATTTAGTCTGTTTAATAAAACAAAATGCAAATGTGAACAATAAAATTTTAGCACAAGATAACATTTACATCATCCACCCCACGTTGGTGTCTTGAGAAGGGTGTGTTTCCTAATCCTGGTCCTAAGGGCACACACCTGCATGTTTCCTTTTTCAGCACACGTAATTTAAAGCAACAGTTTTTTAAAATCAGATTTCTGTGGAAATTGATGACTAATTAGTGAAGTATCTTTGCAGTAATTTGTTCCTTTGAAGTATGTACACTGTATATGTGAGGGAATCAATCAAGTTTATTTGCAAAGCACATTTCAGCATCAAAGCAGTTCAAAGTGATTCACATGAAAAAATAAAATTATAAAACAGTGACCAATTGTACAACCGGTAACAGACATTACATTTTGTCAGATGTAATCATCCAAATAATCAACACACGTCAAACATGTTGGTCAATGTTTCATTTATTATGGCTCTAAAGCAGCTCTAAGCAGCCTTGATTTAAATGCACTCAGTGTTTCAGCTGTTTTGCAGTTTTCTGGAAGTTTGTTCCAGATTTGTGGTGCTGAATACTGATTTTCCATGTTTGGCTGTGGGGATGCAGATCAGAACCAGAACCAGAAGACCTGAGAGGGTTGATAAACAACAGCAGATCTTAATGTATTGTGGTGCTAAGCCGTTCAGTGATTTATAAACTAATAACAGCATTTAAAGTTTATTATCCTCTGAGGTGACGTGCTCTATCTTCCTGTTTTTTGCCAGGAAGATAGAGCACCAGCAGCAGCGATCCTGTTCTGGATCAGCTGCAGCTGGAGGAGTCGTTCTTGACAGATATATATTAGTACAGACTCATTTATAGTTTTCCAAAACTGTCCACATGACTGTCCACTGCTGTCCATAGCTTCAGCTGTTTAATGGTGAAAGTATTCCAACCAAACATCAACAAGAGAAACTGTAGCCTTCTGTAATAATAGATGAGCAACACATTTCATTTTTAAACTCTTCTGCAGAAAAACTGTGCAGAAGATGAACACTTAAAAAAAGTGGAATCTTAAATATGGGAAACATGTACCTCTGTTTGGGAGTAAAAATAGAAATTAATCTGAGGTTGTAATTCACTATTCTGAAATTGTATAAGGATTTGCATTCCATTATTAAAGAGAGCTGAGTATAAACTTCAAATATCAACTGAATATAAATCCTCCCAATCTGAATTCAAGCACAATGCATTCCATGTTCTTAGCGAGCCCTAATGAGCTCTATTGAGCGGCCAGCAGGGGGCAGTGTTGGATAGACATCACCCAGCATGCTGTAATCTCTTCAGCCTTCACATTCTAAAAAGTTTATGAACAAACACAGATGCAGAGTAGGACTCCCAGCTTGTAAATCACATCAGATTGGGCGGAGCCTCAAATGAGAAATCTCGTTTTATCTCAAACGCGCCATCAGACCGAGGGAAGAAAAGGAAGAGGAGGACAGATGAGTCCCACTCACCTGCTCTCAAACACATCTGTATAAACATCCACCTCTTCCCACAACAATTTCTCATCAAAGGTCCAGACATTACCCATGACAACCAGAAGTTAAAGCTGTTCTCATGATTCTACCCACGTTTAGAGTTCGGTAAGCAGACGACCGTCTGCTCTGAGGCAGCTTAGCATCTTACTGAAGGAGCTCTGGGGGATGCCGGAGAACCAGGTGCTCTGGCCTTGTTCCTTGCACACATGCACCAAATAATAAAAATATACCAGCATTTCTATAGAAGCAGTGGAGTGACCTAAATGGAGAAATTCTCCAAAAGTGATGGTGCTGCCCTGGGTGCCAGCTGGCAGCTGCATCAGGGTGTCTCCCTCTGAACAGAGGCTTCAGAAAGGATTTGATACGACCAGGAGGAAAATCGAGCAGCTGGCTGTCAACAGGGAACACATCTCCATAAACTGAGCATTTTTATGTCAAAATTTAGCAGACCTCATTTAAATTTCTGTAATCCTTTCTCATTTATCAAAATTATTATTACAAGTTCACCATAAATCTATGACAGATATTTCTATTTCTGGTCAGATTTTGGATAAAGAACCTGAATATTGATGGTTTAATGACAGAAAGATGGACAGATGAGTGGTGTCCAAACTCTATATTTTGGTTCTTTGGATCAGAAAACTAGAATTGACTGATTAGGTCTCATGTGAAAACATGTAATTCAACAAACTGAATCAGCTAAAGTAGCTAAAGTGTTTCCAGAACAAGCAGGGCAAATAAAAAGCTCAAACAGTGGTGATATTGGTAGAAAACATTACCAAAGAGCGAGTGAATAGTTTGAACTCTATCTGCACTCTGACAAATTGTTGGAAAAATTCAAGACCAGTGCTCCTGTCTCCAGGAAGTGAAAACCAAAAATAGCCGACTTCAAGAGCGAAGTGTGTAATAATTTGTCAGAGAAACCCAGGGCAACTTCTGAGCAGCTGGAAGCTTAGAAGTTCAGTTCTATCGCAGACACATTGAAATACAGCAGTGTGCATGGCAGGACTGCAAGAAGAAAGCAACAGCTCTTCAGAAGAAATATTATAAGGTTCCCATGAAACAGACAAAGAGCTGCTGAAAAAACACAACTCTCTGGATGAATGAGACTAAAATAAAACTTTGTAGATTAAAGAAGAATTGCTATGTTTGGACCAGGAGAATACGGTTTCATCTCTGGGAGTCTTTGCTGCTGGATTTGAAGTTAAGCCACTCTGTCACCACTCTGAGTTACCAGGGAAGTTAGTCCTTGAGCTGGCTGTGGCTCGCTGGGAAATGTAGTCCCAAGGTGGAACAAGAAAATGTTCCACATGTCAAGGTGTCTTTGGACCAGACACCAATCCTGAAGTTAAAATCAAACTGCTTACAGGAGAGTGAATGTGAGTGTTTGTGAGTGTGCATAGCTGAATTGTGTAAAAGTGCTTTAACTGGATCTTTAGAAAAACAGGTTTAGCATAAGTAGGTAGGTAGGGGAACCCAGTAAGGGCTGCTGAATTAAAACCGATGGCTCTCGCTGGGTTTGTGAGAGTCCAGAAATGCTGAACATTGTTACTAGAAAGTGTAGCTTTGCTTTCATAACACAATTGTCTTATAAAAAGACCTAAGTATTTGTTTTTTTAATTGAAAAAGCCCAGAATACATCATATTTTGACACTAAAAACCTAAAAGTCTTGAAGATATGAACCAAAAATGACAGTTAATATTAAATAGTTTTTATGACAGATGAGTAATATTCATAGCACAACTGTCTTATGAAACAGATGGATGTGTATTGCAGCAGATGAAGACAACACTCCTATTTTCCTAAAAGATCCTGCAGGAAATGTGGAAAAGCTTTATCTAACTAAACAGGAAGACAAATTTCTCCTCAACTACCTACAGCAGTTTCACAGTTTGTAACATTTGTTACCTGAGGATTATGAAATCATTGGAATCTGGGAGCAACAACCCACATCTGAAGGACCAGGGGAAAAAGCACATTTCATGCCATGGCAAGAACAGACTGCTCATACATGGAGTCAGAAGCTGCAAGCAAGATATTTTCCATTTAAGAAAAATTAAACCTTGATTTTTCTATTCATATTTACCGTTAGTACAAAAAGTTTGATGTCCACAAATCATATAATTTGAGTCAATAACTGCTCAACATAATCTTTCTTTTGTTTACCCATTATCTGCAACACCAACTCTTTTTTTTTCTAGTGCCTCAGCCAAATGAATGAGACAGTGATTGGACATCATTATTTTGACTTCTTTTCCAACCACCACATGTGTGGAATTATCTTGAAGTCACATTTTATGGCCAGACAACACACTGCTGTGAGAAAATGAACTGCAGACAAACTCAGAGTGAATTGTCAGAACATTTTGACAGCTGTTAAAACCTGACATGTAAAACAAGGACTGTTTGTGTAGAAAACTGAACCTTGCACAATCTTTACAAAAATATTATGACATTTGATGAGAAAAACAGGAGTCCCGTGGTATTAGAGAGAAAATGCTGGTCAGAACTGGAGCAGGAATTACAACTTCAACTTGAATTCTGCCAGTATTTGAATTTTTTTAATTACAATTTTTGTCTTATGCATCGACGCTCCAGAGAATATTTCAAATGTATCATCATCATGGATCACTTTCAACTGCCTTCTTCACTGCTCTGAGATAACTTTTTTGTTTTAGATTTTTTCTCAACTTTTGCACATGAACAAAATTACAAGACACAAACCAGAACCCAACTGAGAGGAAGAACCTGCATTCAGGTTAACCTTTTCAATTCCAAACTGTAAGCTTTGCAAGTAAAACGGCGTAAACAGCGTTTCACCTGGGTTGTGTGAGGTGATGACATCAGCAAGCTGTTGCTCCGGCGCTGGCTCTGGCTTGCTGTTGTCACCTTCGAGGAGTTTATCCACCATGGCGATCACACAGTTGAGACATTTGGCAACGTTGGCCCAAACCCTGTCCTGAGGAAGAGATCACACAACCAGCAATCAGGTCAGATCAGCTTCACTCATTCCGCTTGTCTGAGGCAGCAAGATGGAAAGAAAGCCAAAGAAATAAAAACAAAGAAAACGAAACACAGCAAAAACTCTCTTTGTGTTCAACAGATCAAAAGGAAAAGGCTGTATGGATTATGCTCAAAGCATTTCCTTTGTTTCTTCCATTTCTTCACTTTATTCTGGGTTTCTATGATGAACTGAAGCTCATTTTTCTTTGTGTGTGTGTGTGTGTGTGTTTGCATATAGGACCAGTGTATTTATTTATTTATTGGTTAAAAAAAGGTTCAGGTGGTTTAAATGCAAAGAAATAATTGAATCAGTGACTCTGCTGTCAGTGTGACAGCAGTTGTTTTCACAAACAAAGTAGCCTGCACGCTCACTTGAGAAGCTGGCTTAGTTTCAATGATAAGATTACCACACAATAATCCTGCACACTCAGTTTGTCACAGTGAAATATTCAAATTCCTGGGAAATTAATTTCCACTAAAATGAAGGAAAATGTCCAGCGTGTAACTAAATTTTCCCGGTAATTGACATGATTGGCCAAAACAATGACGTCTGTTTAAAACAGTAAAAGCTCCTTCGTTTGCTGAGAGTTTTATGATTATGCTTATAATTAGTTTTCTGATTATTATACAAGAAATAAACTGAAATTTACATAACATTTACTGTAAAATATCTGCGTGGCAGTTTTACCAAAACAATGTTTTATTAGTTTATGTAGTTGTGCAAAAGGTATTAAACCACCTGCAGATTAGGTTCTTACAAAAAGACTACTTTAACTTTTTAAAGTAGTCTGGATATATAAAGATCATTAAAACTTTCCCTGAAACTGATTTTTTAATGATTTATTGTCCAATCCTTATTCAAAACTTCGTCTGCTAAACGTTTGGAAGCAAAATCTAGACTTTTAAGAAACTTAATCTACTTTTAAGAAGAAGCCTAATTTTTTGTGGTGCTGTAGACCATTTTTTTAATGCAATATTTTCTCTTACTATTCTATATTTGCACATTGTTTGCAGTTCCTGCTGCCATTCACTTTGATTTCTGTTTTATTTTAATTGAAAAAACACCTGATGTTCTGTTTTTAACAAGATAAAACCTGTGTGTACTTGTTGACTGAACTGTAATTGGCTTAGATTCCTAAGCCAATTACTCATTTCTTTTAATGAGAAAGATTCTGTTAATCTTTCTCATAGAACATGTTTCTGTCTCAGTGATTCTGAGTTTAGTTTTGTCACTTTTCTGGACAAAACCATAGATAGAGCTACATCTGGCACTATTAGTGTGAATTATGGGTTTTTTCTTTCATACTCCTGGTACTTCTGGTCCAGTTCTTCTTTGTGTAGCTTTTTTCCCCTGAATCAAGCTATTGACAAACCTATTGCTGATTTCATTGCTCCTCAACCCCAAAGTCAGTTGGAGGAGACCAGGGTTCTCCCACTCTAATATAATTGAATATTATTTTATCAATAAAATCAAAGCAGTTTATGTTGCTAAAATTGATCAATCAGTCCCTCTAGTTTTTTTAAGTTATTTTTAGCCAGTTATGAGGCACAGTGGTGAAAGTTACTCAATGGGTTGTTGCTAGGTAACCAAAGAGTGAGTGAGTTGCTAGGTAACCAAATAGTGAGTGTGTTGCTAGGTAACTAAATAGTGAGTGAGTTAGTTGATGCCACTAATCTTGCTTAGCTGGCCATGAGAGTTTGACCAGCTAGAGCGTTTCCTTTGCCTACATCTCCCAGAATGCTGTGTGGTTCTGGATCCAAGTTCAGTGAATATTCTATATATTGAACATTGAATCAGATGTATTATAAATTGATGTTGGTAACGTCTCCATTGCGATATATATTGTTATTGATTTATTGGCCAGCCCTACCCCTGACCTACAATAACTCAATATTTTAATGATATATTTCACTGGTATTCACACCTGCTTTGTCCTATAAAGTCTCTTGACGGAGATCCTTAGTAGAAAGGGACTTGTGGTAAAAGTGTTGTAGAGAGTAATAAGTATCCAGATACCAACCCATTCCTCCTCGTCGTATTCTTTGTGGTGTGGTATGGAGTCTTGGTGCTTCAGCGACCCGCCGTCTCCTCCTTTCACATTATTACACGCCACCGGGCTTTCTGTGACAGGCGTGGCCGGACTGTGGCCAGGTAGTCCTTGGACCGGACTGTGATTCAGGTCCCCACCCTGGCTTTGCTGGTGACACAGCACTGGAGTTTGCTTCTGGCCCTTGGAGATGAACCCGGGCCGAGCCGCGTGCAGCGCTAGCAGGGCGCTCTTGACCAATTCGTCCTTAAGCGTGTGGACAAAGTGCTCCGTCTGCAGCAAACGAAGAAGGAAAGAGATTGGAAAAAAAACAGACAGTGGAAACTACACAACAAATAATAATGGAAGTGCTGAAGAAACAAAGCAGACAGGGTGTGAGACAGGAAAGGCCGTCACGTTGGCGAGGCGGAGTGGGTTTGAAGAAAGTACTGAGAAGCATTTACAGAGGAAGAGAAAACAAACAAGGAAAATGAACACAGTCCTTCAGCACAAGGAAGACGCTCTCCATTACCTCACCTCAATGGAAAAGGAGAATAACAGCAACAAACAACAAACAATTCAATTACTCCTCCTCCAGCCTTCCTCTCTGAGGAGCCCTCCCCCTCTGATGTCAAATTCACCAGCTACTGTTTGCTGCTGATCATCCTGGAAGCTGCTGCATCTCCCAGGAGTAACTCAGTTACAAAAGCTGTTTTATCACCACAAAACTGGAGCTAAACAAAACTCAACAGCCAGAATGCCAAAAGGAGACCTATGGTGTCTCTGCATACATGGACACAGTTCTTATTTTTCTGTTTCGATCCCTCCGATGTGGGCCGAGTGCAGAGAGAAACTGCAGGGAGTTTTCCATCAACCCTACAGAAAAGCACCTCAGTGTCAAATCTCCAGCCAGCTCTGGGCCGCTTTACAGGCCAGTCCAAACTTCAGCTGGCTTTGTCCCCATGAAGTACTCTCCCTTTTAAGAGACTGGGTGTAAAAGTAACCCAGTGGTTTTTAAGCAAATGGTGGTAACACATTATTTGAAGGGGTGTGCATAAGACTGCATCAAAAATTTAAAAGTGTCCACTTTTCATTATTTAGTAAATAATAAAACTTCTAATACAAAGTTCCATTAAAAGATCATTAAAAGTGTTAACTTTGCATTTGGTTATGACAGTGTCATATCAGTCTTATGCACATCCCTTCAAATAAAGTGTTACTCAAATTATCATTTCTAAAAATGGGGCTTCTTCCCTGAGTGACAAACTTTTTGGAAATGTCATCATCACTTCAATTTTATTACAACAAAAAACAAAATAAAATAAAACTTTTCTATTGAAACCTCAGGAAAAAAATAAAAAAAAATTCTCACAAACTGATAGTTTCAATGTAGAATTTTCATGCTTTTTCTTGAAAACATTTTTCACTTACTTCTCCATAGACAAATATATTTTTTTTATCTGCAATGGCTCTACAACTCCAATCGTCCATTTCAAAGAGCATATATTTTATGATGCAGTTTGCCATGAATAAAAATACATTTACTAACACAGGAAAGCTGCTGCATATAAATGAGTGCTGGATAAAATATACAAACAGCCAAAAGAAGAAAACGGATGCAAAAACTACAACTTTTGCCAAAAATTTGAGACTCAAATCAGGATGAAATTAAGCTCTGCTTATCTGACCTTAAAATGAATTTGCAATCTGAGTTCAAGTATTATTCACTTCTCTAAAGTGAGATCACAAAGTAAAATATTGCATTTAATATTTAAGCACTGGTGATTCATTGAAAATTAACAAGATAAAACCTTGATCAAAAAAGAGTGGTCCAAATTGTTATGGTTTATTGCAGAAAGTGTAACTAATGTGTTCAAAATGTTAAAAAGAAAATTGAAGATAGGTTTTCTAAGGCCAAAGATAAATGGTGCGCATCTCTGCAAAAAAATACTTCTTTGTGTAATTTATCAACATCCATCTTTGAAAAGGCTGAAAGGCTGAGCATCCCTGAAGATAAAGAGTTGGTTGTCTTTCTGTAGGTTGGAGAATCTGCTGATCTGATCTGGATTGAGGAGCATCTCAGTCTGAAAGCGCCTCAGCGCGATACGACTGCAAAGAAAAAATTTTATCTTTGATCTGGGAAAGAGAAGAAACATAAAAATCCATTCACCCTCAATGATTTCCCCCTGAAGGATGAGCACATTTGGGTTCTTAAAAATAGAACTTGCTCAGGTTTCTACTAGTTACTTTGTTTTAGAAACTGGAATAAAACCGGTCAGATCCCAGCTACTTCTTAAGATGGTATACTTCCACATATGTAGATGGATACAGATCAAATCCCACAGTTTCTCTTTTTTCTTTTTAACGTGGCAAACCAGGAACATGATAACATTCCAAGGACACAGCTGAAGGCAGGGAAGATTAGTCTGTTCACTGTGATTATCATCAGCGTGACATTATTATCATCATCAACAGAATCATTATTACATAAAGACAAGAAACTTTTTTTATACCCAGAGTTAATCAAGAAGTAGAAAGGCGCTGACTTACTGGAAACAGTGAATAAGGATAGTGCAGGCAAACCGTGGAAAGATCTTGGAAAGAGATCTTTTTACTTTACATGCTGCGCTCCTTATTTAGACAAATCTGTATGTTGCAGCTCTGTAAAATAAGCACTTAATTAAAAAAATTATTAGAACAGTTAATGGTCTTAGTGCAAAACAACACTATGATACAAATAGTTGCTTGTTCTGAAAAAACGTTGCTAAAGAGCTAAAAAAGGAGCAATGTTGAGACGACTTCCTCACAGTGGAGTTTCGGACGGAGCAGGAGTTTTTAAAGGGACAGAGGCCCAATTTCAAGGCAGTACATTATGAAGTCAAATTCCTTTTAAGTTATATTTGATATACAGAGCAACTGAAGGTAACACTGATTATGGACATTGTCAAGCTTCGCTCACAACCGACCTAGAAAATCCCACATGGCTGCAAGTCTCACAAACGCAGCCTGGCGGCGCGTTGTTTCTGTGTAAACATGGCGTCTTCCACTTCGACTGATTCTCTGCAGTGTATTTCTGACTCGATTAGTGCATCATTTCTACCGGCTTTTATATCAGCTACTACAATGGACAGAGGAACTAAGAAGTTCATGTCATGTTTTTTATGAGATCAAGGTGTTTGAGCCACGGGACGCCTCCAACATTGTGCACGTCACAGCAAAATGCTTTCGCTCGACGAGAACACGAGGAACAGTTTAGTCCAAAACCTTTTCTGCTAAAATAAAATCTTTAGTGTATGTCAGATGGAGTACGCTTTGCATATTGATCTGTTTAGCTAACGTAAGACTGTAGCAGACAGGCTTCAAGGTATAGAAGTTGTATCAGTGCTGCAAACGAGAAGCATTAACTAAGTACAGCTAAGCGTTATGCTGCGCTTAGCATAGAATGGGCATCATTCTATGAAAAGTGACCCCTGTGGTAAGGTCCATTGATTATGCTATAAAATGATGCAGAAAAACACCGCCCCTTAAAGCAAAGTACATAATTACGTTCAGAGCAATTTTCATTTCCATACCATTATCATCAACATTTGAATTTGAAAAAGAGGTATGAATGCAAATGCCAGGGGCATTTATGAGACTCATTTCAGTCTAACTGATTTAAATGAAGGCAAACACATGGTGGACCGCTATACTTCTAGTTTATTCATGGACTTTACAAGAAACACAAGTAAGAACGGGAAGCTTTGAATTTCTCTCCATCAACTCTCAGTGAAAGATTTCATTAAAATGAATCGGTTATATATTTGACCATCTAACAGGAAACAAAAACCCGCATTTGTGGTTCATTAAAGCATTCCAGACTTTACGTGTTTACAAAGCTGCACCACTCAAAGTCTCTGCACAGTTTCAGGCATGTGTCTGCATAAAAATGTTTGTGTGCTGCTCCTCCATCATGGACTTTGGGATTTGAAGAGAGAGAGATGTCACCATCAGCTTTCTGACGCGCACACAAACCCGTTCACACTTCCACCTCCTGCTGCTTCACACACAAACACCGACAAACCCAGCTTGAGATTTTAATCAGCGAGTGGCCCTCCTTGTGCTGACCAGGCCAGGGGCTTGCTCGGCCGGCGTGTGTGTGTCTAATCAAGGATGAGAGGAAGCGGTGACGGAGCGAATGTACCAATTAAGGAGGCTGATTGGGCTCTGTTCCACAGTGGCACAAACAATCTCTCCCACAACAGATTGCAATCTGACAGCACCAGATGTAATTCATTAATTATACTGAAAAAAAATGCTCTAGCTCCATAAACCACCACACCGCACATGCATTTGTTTAGTTTTTTTTTGTTTTGTTTTTTTTGTGAGAGATTATCTATTGAACTGAAACATTAAAAATCGCTTGTGGAAAAGTGCAGCCTGTGTGAAATCCCCATTAAAATAAATGTTTGCAGATTTTTAATTGTGTTTTTAGGTCACATTTTGGGGACTTTATCCATAAACTATGAATTTCATAGAAATTTCTCAATTCAGGTTTGTTCTTCCAAAACTTTGGAAATGGCATTTATTAAATCTTTGGTTGCACTCAGGCTAAGGGCTTTGGATTGGGTTTGTATTGAATTTGGAAAAAGAGGTATGAATGCAAATGAATTTTGACAAACTTTATCTCAAGAGTTTGTTTGTTGCTGTGGATTGAGATGGAGAGCAATGAAGAGGTAGCTGAGATGCAGGCGAAGGAAGATAGGAGATTTAGTTGCTGGCTCACCTTGTCGGAAAGGCTCTTTAGTGCATCCTTGAGCCCAGAGGAGGAGTGTTCAAGGGCGGCCTGGAGGAGCTGGTCAGCCAAGCTTGTGATGAGGGGCTGGAGGAGACTCACGGTGCTGAGTACCTCCTGAGCTTTAGCCGTGTGCTGAGGGGAGTAGTAGATACACTGGTAGGCAGTGCTAAAGCTGTGATACAAGAAGAGAAAAAAAGCACAAAAAATTAATATTTGAACAATTAATCTACAGCTGCACGGCTGTGAACTGAAAAAAGCGTTATCTTTGGAAAGATATATGAGATTGGCCCAATTTTTAAACTAAGTCTGCTGTGATCAAAGATTTAACGTCGTGAGAAATTAGGACGTCCCATTAAATATGTATTTCTTTATTAGGAAGAGTTCATGTGTTGATGTCTAATGATTTAACGGCACTTAAAGAACAAAAGTTAGCCTTGTGCCACTTAATAAGTAAACGCTATCAACGTTTTCCTCAGCTTCTCAGCTAAGGAAAAAATAAAGACACATTTCCGCTAACAGGCTAAAATAACTTTCTAATCATTTTCTTTGGTTACAATGTTCTATAGTTAGTTTTTGTTTGATATTGTGAGATATTGTGCTACTTTGCAATAAGTGGGAAGCTAGTTCTTATTTGCATGTTCAAAATAAATAATAATAATAATAATAATAATAATAATAATAATAATAATAATAATAATAATAATAATAATAATAATAATAATAATAATAATAATAATAATAACAAGCTTGAGTAAGGCACTTTATTTTCCCATCTGCCAGTCTGAAATTTTTCTGAACAAAGTTTCTCCCACTCCACACTCTTTAGCGGTGTCAGGATTTTTCTTTTTTTATTATTATTATTTCCAGCCTGTTTCATGTTACACGGCAGCATCACAATGAGAACAATATCTGGGCTTTGACTCCATTTCCCAACGCTCAGCCAGTGTTTGATGGATTAACTGGTATGCTTTGGATAACTGTCATATTGCAGTGTTCAGTTAAGTTCAGCTTTATTTTTATTTATCGTCCTTCAGCTCCTTCTGATACACGGTATATTCATGGTGGATTCTATGGTGCAGATCCTGCAGCAAAATATCATCCCAAACCATGATACTTCCACCTCCATGTCTCCCAGCTGGAGTTAGATTCTTTTAATGAAGCAACCAGAATTTAACTGTATTCGATTTGTGTACAAAACATTAAATTTCATCCGTCCATTAGTTTTTTGCCTATTTTCTGCCCATAGTCAGGTCAAATGTTTGTTTTTTTTAGAGAAAAATATATTGTTCTCTTAATTTTGGGCAGTTTTTTCTGATTTCATCCATTTTCATACTAAAATTAGTAAGAGCCTGCTGAAGGTTCAATAATGCCAATTTCGGGTTTTTGGAGACGAGGAATGTTGGTAGTTGTTTTGAATGTTCCCATTTGCTAGACTCTTTTCCAGAGAGTGGAAAGAATGATTTAAATAGCTTTGAGATCTCCCTTAATCCCTTTTGTCTCTTGGAAAAGCACAACAGCAGTGTCGTAATTATTTCACTTTACATTCCTTGCTCCTGTTGGTTTGCAACACACAGTGAGTGCTCAAAACTTGTAAAAACATTTAAATGTTTCTGCCATTCCAAGTGAGACAAAAGAAGGAACAGAATAATTTGTCATGCAAGAGATTTTCTTTTTTCAACAATTATTCAGGCTGACTTTTCTCTGAGTTTTTCCATTTCTCTTCCAGGCATGACTGTGGTTAGAAGATGTCTGTAGGTGAAAGAAATACACAGTAGAGCTGTGAAATTACACAGTAAATTGCTTTGAGTTTCACATTTGCTTGTGCTGCGGTTCAAAGCAGCTCAAAACAAAACAGTAGAAAAATGTATTTTAATATTATTTAACACTAGCAATACTATTTGCATAGCAGTTCAACATGTCTTCAATATATAAAAATGTCAAGATTATCCTTTTTAGACAACATAAACTCTTATCAGTAAAAAGCATACATATAAAAATGTAGGTTTTTGAGCAGAAGGACCAGGTTTGAATTAGGAATAGTAGATTTATGTGTGGGAGGAAATAAATCAGAAAGAACAGGAAAATGTTTTTCAGGATGAGGAGATCTGCAACCAATTAGGTATGAATAGGAATTTAGAGTCAAAGGTCAGCATCTGAGAATGACAATACATAATTTTAATTTTAAATTGACATTTAATGTTTCTAATACCTAAGAAATCAATTTACCCATATTCATCTATTTGAGTTCTTCCCATCCAATAGGTAGCAGATTTAGTTTAAATCAAATATCCTACACTACAATTCAATACAGTAATAATGAAACTCAAAATTTCATTACCAATAGCATAAATATCTTCACTTAACTGTTAAAGCCATAGTTTGAATCTGCATCTAAAAAATGTTTTCATTGAAAAAAATGGTAGTCAGTTTGTCCAGAAACAGTAAGTATTCTGCATGACAGCAGTCGGTGTTTGTCCAGACAACAGAAAGTAATCCAGTCAGAAGATTCAAAGCATAAACCAATGATAGCTGGAGATGCCCAGTGTGTTGAAGTCATGTAAACATCACTGCAAAGTTTTTTTTTTGGATGCATTTTACCATCAGTTGGGAGGAACAGTTTCACAGCCTAAACTGTCAAAGTTGGACCTGCAGTCCAATGCAAACTCATTTGCATTCAATAAATAATTAATCCCTTTCCAGTCTAATCAAACATCCTCCTCTGCTCACGTTCCTGTGACTTTCAATGGGTTTCCTCTTACTTCTTTTAGTGTGATGTGATGTAGAGCGGTGCAGTCATTTGTAACCTCCCCCCCAGGCTCGGTTAAAGTCAACTCCTCCAGGCTTTATGTAGGTCAGAACCTAGAACCCTGAGTCAGATCTAAACCTGGCTCCTAACGTTGTAGCTAAACATTTTGCATGTGAATCTGCCTTTTGAGGAACAGCCTTATCGTGTGCATTGACATGCATCAAAATTTTCAAGGTCAAAGTGAATGTTGGCCATGAAATACGTCTTCGGTAAGCTAATTTTAAAATTCTGGCCTTGTCGTTTTGCCTAATGAGGCCCCTGGAGGACGACCACACAGAAAGTTGAAGGTAATCAAAGCAATTATTGAGTGAAAGTAAAACATGGTGCAGTCACTAACGCAGAAGACCATCTTTTCTACAAGACTACTTCTAATTTACCCATATCTTAAAGCGATTGATTTCCACCAAAGACACCTTCAAAAATGCAAACAACAGTAAAATCCATTTTACCGCTTCATCCCTTGTGTGTTTACACTGATAAAAGACCTTTTTTTTTCTTCCACAGGAAAAAAAATGCTTCATAAAGAAGCAAAGGAGAAAGCAGTTGCTTTACTCTGATTCAATAACAGCACTGTTGACTCATAAGTACAAATCCAATCCCATTAGGAAACATATGCAGACGGTAATGAATGCGAGAACCTGCCACCTGATGCTAAAAGGACAGAATTGATCCCTTCCAAGGCTGGCTTTGGCAGGGAAATTTAATTGCCTCATCAAGGTTGTTGTAAGTCCAAACAGGTCAACAAAGATTGCAAAGTGAGCGAAGGGAAAACAGCATAAATCTGTGAATGCAAATTTGATAAGAGGCCAAGGGGGTTGCACATTTCATTTCAACCCTTGGGTATGTTTCCATCTCCAGCATATTTAAGGGCTTGTGTTCTGTGTGTCACGTTTTTAAACACCGTGCCGAGACAGAAAGCTGCAATATAATCCAGATACAATAACCCTGCAGTAATTATTGCTTATGTAAGAGGTAAATATTTATGTTTTATTGAAGATGTGACAGAGAGACGATTGGACTGCTGAGAAATATTAGATCCTAGTGCCACCGAGCTAAGAGGGTGGACAACTTTCCCAGAAAACAATATTTATGCTTGCCTGACTCGTCTTAATATTAAACAATCACCTTTATTTGTTAGTTGTTATAAAAATGAAAATTACATTGAAATTACTGAAAGATTAGAAACAAGAGATCTTTTTATTTAACACTGCCTCTGTTCACAATGACTTTATACGTGGTGGAAATGTTAACATAATTAGACTTTGTAACATGAATACAAGTTATTTATCTAGTTATCTCGATAAATAACTATTTATCTATTTATCGAGGTGCTACATGGTAGCAACCATGTAGTCTGGTTGCTACATGAACGAGATCTCAAAGACTTATTAGTTTCAATTTTTAATAAAAAACTCTAAACAGACTTAAATTTGCCACCAATCTGTCATGATTTGTAGTGAGAGGAACCAAAGAGAAGCAGGCGGCAGGTACAACCATGTAGAACATATTCTTGTAGAGAATCCAACATCAGTGGGATTGAAGGATGTGCTGCCTCACACAAACTCAAGGCCCGGGGGCCAAATCCAGCCCGCGATAGCTTCTTATGTGGCCCTCCGGACTCCAGCGGAACGCAGAACAGCGGTTTGCTTAAATATTATTTAATCAAACAAATCAAAGCAGTTTTTATCTCTTTACTGCTAAATTACATCAATCAGTACCTACAGTTTTTCCAAGGAAATTTATGCAAAATCAACAGTTCATGTTAAGTTATAATTGAGAGTGTATCAAAACTTTTCTTCAAAAACTGAGAGAAACATAGGGCTCAAATAAAGCTAACTCCCACCTGCAGGGGGCAGCATTTGTTACTCCTACTATACAGCTGCCTCCACCTCACTTGGTATCAAATTATCGTCCGATTGATGTGAAGAGTGAGAAAAAGTCACATTTATTGTCATACATAAGTGCAAATATATTTGAAGTAACGTCGCAAAATCTGTAATTTCAATTACAGAGAAAAAAATCACAAAAACAATCATGGAGGACGTAATCACTGTGAAAATATCTTCCACATTTTTTTATTTTAAGAAGTAATTGTCAAATGCAGACTGCTATTTCTTAATATTTTTCCAGTTTTTTAGTGGGTTTTATCAATACATTCTTGCACAATTGACCCTTTTAGAATGTCCTGATGTGAATCTAATCCCAGTATCTTGATTATATTATCCGAAAAATATGTGCTTATTTTTCTTTATGTAGTTAGGGAGACTATCTCTAGGAATCCATCGGCATTCAAATTTCAGAGGCATTTTTAATTCAAATTCTGATGGCACATATTTACTTCCATACCATCACTCCTTTTCATTTTTGATGACGTCTTCCAACTTTCCAAAGGCTTCTACAGTTTCCTGTTTGTTCATTTAAAAAAGCTCCAAAATCCTTTACAGCTTCAAAGACAACATTAGAAAAATAAACGAGGGCAGAACAACACTTCATCAGTTTAACTTCAATGCAGGAGGCAATTGGTACAGATTAAACTGGGGAAACTGGCCTCTCCGAAGTGAATGTCATCCTCAGTTTAAACACACTGATCAGTAGGTTTGCCTAGAAATAGTACTAAGAGAGAGCAAAGCGCTGGGCCCAGTGGCCTAATTAAGCAAGTATACATGGCACATGGTTAATTAATAGTGGAGAGGAAATTAATGAAACGCCAGCGGCCTCCTGCTGATAGCTAGCAGGAATTAAAATGCAGCTACGTCAGCAGAATTCCCTGCAACCTTTTACATGACGGTCAAAGTCTTCTCTTCCATTTTTTTTAACAGCTCACTTTAATCAGGGTTTATATATATATAGCAGCCCACTTCCGTGAGGTAAAAACACACGGCTACCTTCAGATGCAACCCCAAGGATGTGATCTCTGTCCAAATCATTTTTACTGTCAACCCTCGTTAGTTCCTGAATCTTTGATCTCATTGCCATCCGTTAGAAAAAAAGCCAAAGCTGTCCTCAGTGATGCAGAAAAAGACAAACCATGATCTGTGACCAGAAAAGCCTCAGGGCTTCTGCCAGCTACCTTCTCCTTCAGACACTGGCCCCTGGATGTGGTTGACTCAAGAGCAGGCGATGAACTACAAGCTGCTGTCCATCAACATGGGGTCCCAGCCACTGCCAACGGCCAGGCCCTTTTTTCCTCACACAGACAGAGAATCCTGGGAGAAAGTTATTTTGTTGGACAACATGCTGCTCGTCACACTAAATCTGAAATCAGCCCCAGGAGACTGTGTGAAGTTAGGGCTGTGTGGTTTCGACCACTCTCTTTGCCCAAGAAATGTGACATCTGGCTTTGCTGCTTGACACAGATGCCTGGCGAACCAACAGAGCCTCCTTCCTCTCTATCTGCAAATGAGGACACATTTCAAACAGGAAGTGTCCTACTGATGACCTACTGCACATCTTAAACTTATCTACTAAGTCCAGGTCAAAAAACAAACAATAATTTTCCTAAAATACATCTAGAAGAAAATCTGTTGGATCATAGGTAGGAATGCAAACCAATAATCAACTAATGGTTAATTGTCGATTAATAGTTTGTAAGATTGAAATTAGTTCCAATTGATTAACTAATAACGTCTGCTTAGACCGGTCTTTCTCAAATTGTGGCCCTGGACTACTGCTCTGCAAGGCACTGAATGCATTTATTTGCTGTGACGTGAACTCAAAGTGCAATGTGCACACTTAGCTTACCAAAGGATTGTGTTTAAAAATAATAATGGATAAATGGCTTAAGGCCAAGACTGGTGGGAAGAAAACAATGTCAGGAAAATTTACATGATCAGAGAAATTTATGTCTGTAGGAATATTTTTCAGTTTCTCAGGTGAGTATAGGTGTCTAAAACATCCCCAACACCTATAATAAAATAATTATTTATGTCAGAGTGTTTTCTAAATGGGTTAAGTTTCCTCAACCTGAAAAAGTTTGGGAAACATTAGCTAAGACCTTTCAGTATTGTAGTGCAGCTTCCATCCAGCGGAGGGCAGCGCTGGTCGTCCTTAATCAGAACTGGATACAGAATTAAAGATGGCGGGCGAATGCCAGAACAGCAGGAAACAGAAATGGTCCAGTGTGTGATGAAAAATGCATTTTGTTCAGTTCTGATTAGAAATATGAACATTCAATAAACTCCTAAAGATTCACCTTAATGTTGCTCATTGGTGGACAAGCCTTAATCTTTCAACCAAAACTAATTACTGATGTTCTAGGAAGATGATAAAAGTCTGCGCTTCTCCTCACTGACAGTACTTTGTACGAACATCTCTGTTCATGGAGGATTTAGTGTTTCACATATTTTATTTTCATCTCTTATTTTTTGATTCAGCAACATTATAGGTTCCTGTTTTGTTATATTTTCTAAATATGTCTAAGTACAGAAATGTGAGAAAACCACAATCAGTAAGCATTTAACACAGGTGACACAAAATATTGTTTAAATGTCTTGTGCTATTTAAGATGAGGGCTTTAAATTTCAACCTGCATTAATGTTTGATATTTTTATTTTGAAATAAGATAGGAAGTGTCCTTTGATGTCATTTGAGTTGGCCAGTTGTGTAGTGACAGTCGAAGGATTTTTTATACGGTTTACATGGAACATACTTACCTGCCCCAGTATTAAGCTAAAAATTGTTTGCACAGTTGAATTTTGAGTAAAACTGTCGTCAGTCTGCACCAACGAAAGTAGAGCATCGTTATACAGCAAATAGATTATGATTTATTATTCTGTAGAATACTTTACTTTCTTCTGTAGAAAAGACTTTACTGGAAAACTGAGACCATCTCTGAGAATCCAAAAGTTGATAGTTTGAGAAGAATAAGATAAAAATCCTCTTGCATTTCAAACAAGCCTTTAGGGAGTAATGCATGCGCGGAAGAAAGATCAGAAGGAAAATATGCAGTTTTTCTTTTTAAAATTGAGGAATACAGTGGTCAGAAGTGGAAGATATTGGACTCTCGTTCTATTGCCAAGTTTGGCTGCGCAGGTTGTTAAAGGCTCCAGAAAGATCCCATTGTCCCCTCTTCTACTGTCCACAGAACAGAGATAAATGGCTCTTTTATTACCATCCTGGTAACACATCTGTGCTCAGGTTTCCTTTTTTTCCAGGCCCTTTCCATCTTCTATTTCATAATTTAATATCATATCGAACAGCCAAGTCTTGCATCTCACAAATTGTTAATTTTTTAATCAAACATAATTAGAAAAGAGTGTATCTTCAAGACGAGAGGGTTAGGCTGGGTGAAGTTTAATTATCCTGGAAATGTATATTTTCGGTAAAACAGACTCCACTTGTGCTGAATTTTTAGGGAATGTCAGCTGGACACACTGGACGCTCTGCACTGACACACTGAGTAGTTTCTTTAAAATGTTGAGCCTGGGTCCACTCCTGTTTCTGACCACATTCCAGGTCAAACATGAACTGCACATTGCACAGCGCAGGTCGCAGCCAGTTAGCCAAGTGGAAAATTGGAAAATTTGAGCTACAGTGAGTCATTAGCGAAATCAAATACGAAACAAAAAGCTCCATCTCCCTGGGGAGTTACCTCTGAAGCCTAATCTCTTACGCAAAGTAAATGATTTCACTTCAGTGGTTTCTCAGAAATATGCTAACCTTATCACTGTTCATGCAGGCTGACAGAACTGGCCATCTTCAGCAAATTCACTTCTTTATTTTTTAATCTGCAAAAGCCCCAAACTATTTTCCCATCAGTTTTTTTCCATTTCATGCCCACACTTCACCCCTCTTCATCTTTTCTTTCCCACTCGTCCTGGTGCTGCAAACTCTGTAACTAATTAGATCTGGCATGGTCTGTAATGACTTTGCACTCTATGGGGAGCAATGATGGAGAGAAAAAAAAAATCACCTTTTGCTTCTTTAGGCATCAGTCAAGTGGCCACATACTGACATACAGCTCCAACAAATAAAGCAAAAATCTGCAGCATCTCGCTGATCTGAAGTTTTGCAACGCAGGCTAGTCTACACAAGAGTGCAATTTCACTCATAACACTGTTCCAACAAAAATGGCCCCGTAACAGTCTTTGTAAAGCTGTCAGTGCTGCTCTCAAAGGGAATAAGAAAAATACAAAGCATTCAGCTCTCAGTCGTTTGCTTACAGTAATGATCTGACAAAGAAAATCTTTTTTTTTTTGTTTTGGTCAGTGAACGAATCATTAAGTAGCCGTTTTCTATACGGCATCATCCACATTTTATTGACAGATCTGGTAGAGATGTGTTTATATCTTTAAAATAAATTCAGCTTTTACTGCAGCAGCAAAATATCATAGAAGAAAATGGAGAAAAACACGATTAATAATAAATAAAAATCAACAAAGACACTGGTGCCATAGTTATCGGGTACGACAGAGTGTTAGGAGCATTGTAGATTAAAGACGAAAAAGAATGTTGCAAATTTCACAAAAAAGCTCATGTATTTACAAAAATAAGTTCATGCAGGATTCACTGGACTCTCCTGGGATTGCAGAAAGGTTACACTTATCAGAAAAAACACAAAGTTTGGAAGCTCTAAGGTTTAAGTGGTACCTTTAAGTACCTGGAAGTTTCCCTCAGTGAGTCTGGACTCTTTTTCCACTACAGCATCTACACGGTTCAGGCAAAGATGTTGAAATGTAGCCCATCTTCACAGCCATTGAAACTTTTTCACCACATCCAGACAGCTGTATAAATGCAAACAGCTTTTGACTTTTCAATCAAGTAAAATACAAATCATAGCAGAAAGCTATTTTACTGCAGAGCTCAAACACAGGAAGCTATGGTGGAATGTAAGCTCAGTTCTTATCATGAATTATTAATGATCTGACAGAAAGTAGTTAGAATAAAATGAATTAATGATTTAACTATCCAACTGTCCATGGATTTATTCCTCACAAATATGGGGTTTGACATTTGAAGTGCATAATGTGGAAAAAAAGAAATCAGTGATACCTCATGCTTTTATGTTTTCATCAGTACTTATTTTTACTTTTGGTGCCCAAAGTCAGAATTGAACTTTGAAAGAAATCTTTAGTTTTCTGCTCTGTCTTCTTGGAACCAGTTGAAGAAATGCATGAATCTAAAGGTGTGTCTAAATGTTTTTCATCTGTGCATAAATATTTTAACTGGGGAATCTTTTATTTAATTTATTCATGACAGAGTTAATTTTTTCTGTTCTGCTGAAAACTGCCAGTTTTGGCCAGGATTCTTTTACAACAGAGATTTTTGATCTTAAAAGGTTAACAAACGTTAAATAAGAAATAAAAAACAAGTATAGTGTATTATTTCACTAGATATACTGTAAATCCATTTTCAGTTGTTCCTCATGTAAAGGTATTTTCTGTCCAGCTAATTGTAAGGTGTGACAATTAGCTGTTACACCATTTAATTAGCAGGGCAACAGCTAATTGAGCATGACATCATGACAAGGTGATCAATGTCATGATCACCTTTTTAAGAGGTGTTGATTCCCTCATATCATATGAAACTATATGACATGATAAAGGCTATATGATACTGGCTTCCTTGGTAAAATATTTTTTTTCAAAAATGTTATGGGTTGCTTGAAGAAAAACTGTCAAAATCTGTCGTCCTGAATACAGTAGCCGTTACTGTGAACGTCTGTCATGTTTCTCCAATAAAAACAACACAATTTTTCTTCATAAACTGAATTTTTTTCTGGCAACCAGCCTGAAAATCCAGCAGTGACTCCATGTTGTCCGCTGACCTTCATGATCTGTGGCTCCTCAATGAGAAGCTAACATGGTTGATAAAGCTGAAAAATGTTTGCCTGGGAAAAGAACAGGTGGAGGGACATTCTAACTCTCCAAACCTTTTCCATCAAGCCTGTTGCCTCCGGTCAAATTAACCTGTCAAATCCTGCGGAGCTCAAGTCTAATTTCAGCATGAATTGGAGTTAAGTAACTGGCTCAGACCTCACAAATCAAGTCCATGGGGCAGAAACAAATTTCCTGTCAGTTTTAATTAAGAAGTTAAAATCTGGTTCTTAATAAAAGCCTTTTTCATCAGAATGCTGCTTCAATTAACTCACCCACACTTTCCTTAAATACATCCCTCCTTAAGGGAAATGTTTTTTTTTTTTTACCTTTTCTTCTCTGCTTCATATCTGCTCAGGAGACGCTGCAGGCCGCCACACTTAAAGCCCTGGAAGTGGGCTGCTGGAGCACCGACAGTGATAATGTCATACAAAGCATCTGGAAAGAGGGAAAAACATATTTTAGTTTGCTGATTTTAAAATATGGAGACAGATAACTAAAATGTAGGAGGCTCCTGAGGGGCTTGAAAGAAAAAATAAAAACATGAATATAGCAGACAAAATTTTAAATCTAAACTCAAATTGAATTAAAGTCACAAAGAAACAATTTTAATAGTTGATAATACCTCACAAACATATTTAATTATAATACAATGCATTCAGTGCAAGTGGGAAAAATATGATTGAATATGAATCAGTTTTTCACAGCAAATATATTTCTAATGAAGCAGTTCAGATGGTTTTTACAGCAAATGTAGATTAGAGCCATAAAGATTCCCATATTCAAAGAAATCAACACAAACTACTAAATTAACTAAAGTCTTGTGTAATAAAACAGACTGGAACAGGAAACATCTATTAAAATTCGTATTAAATTTTATTAGGCAAAAAAGCCTAAGATGTCTTTTCAATGTAGTCGAAAACGTTGCTCAGGTGTGAGACACAAGTCTTCAAAACTTTGACCTTCATTGCTTTACATTTTAGTAGAGTGATTAATTCAGCTCTTTTAGAGGACTGAAAACTCCTTCCACCTTTTATCCTCTTCTTCTTATCAACGTTACATTTCTCAAACCTCACAGGGTTTTTCTTCAGTCTTGTGCTGTGAGCATTCAGGAAGGCCACTGCAGAGGAGTGGATTACTCCTCTGTCAGGTCCAGTTCTAACTGGACCTGGACTAAACTTCTGGACTATCATGACAAGGTGGACTAATGTTTCGAGTTGCACCTGCTCACGGCTGGTTTATAATGAAATTATAGACACACATACATCTCAACTGGGACTAAATCAACTTGTTTCAGCTAAACTTGACATTCTTTTCATAGATCATTATTCCTATTTTCCAAATTGAAGTTAAAAGTCCAAAAAGGTATGAAACAACATGAATATAACCTTTCGAATAGCATATAACTTCACTCTCTCAGAAAGAGAACTAAGGTGCTTTCAAAGAAAAATAAAGGCATGGCATTATTTCAGGACTGGACCTGTGTTTCATATATTACCCCCTCTCTCCTACAAATTCACAGCTTGGTTTTGAGGTCGATTGGTCCCATGTTAGAGCAGAAGGACAGCCAATGTCACAATGCTTCACTCCAATTTGCACATCAGCCTCAAAATTAAATAAACACTTCACTGACAGCCAGGCAGGAACAAAGGTGCTTAGAGCAGGTCTTGTTTTGAATGACTAATGACTGAAGCTGACAATTAAAATCAGAAATAATCCACAGAGTGTGTGTGTGTGTGTGTGTTTATTTGTTTTTTGGTCATGAATGCAATTTACAAGGACCTCCACTAAGGTTAAAGCAAACTTTAAAAAGAGATTAAGAGTGAGAGGTGGGAAAATGCTTTGCTTCAATTGACTCCTGCTGGGATTTTCTGTCATATACTTGGTAGTACATGACTAATATATAGTTGTTACGCAACACTGTGTGGATGTTTTAATCCCCTCCGTTCCCTTTCTTATTGTTCTTTATATTTTAATCCAAAGAGACACCGTCTCTCCTAATCTTTGGACTTTGTTGGATTTATAAACTAATTTTCTGCCTGATCCCTGACCATGCATGTATTTTGCTCATTGTGCATCTAAGATGTTTGAAAATTAATGAATGGTGGACAAAAAATACAGCATGAGAACCATTCAATATTATATAGCAGCAGATGAGTAGTTTCTGATAGTTATGTATGGGAAAAAATACAGCAATGAAGCAGCAGATCATCTATGCCAAGTTTTCAGCAAATGGCTCTTTGGTGGTGAAGTCCTAATTTCTGTGTGTCAAACTGTTATGTTCAGCATTTTAACAGATTCAAGAATAAAATGGGATTAAATCATGTTTTTGTGACAATCTGCTGATGAAGTCCCAAAGATAATTACTGACTATGCCTAAATGACTGAGATCTGGAAGTGGTAATGTGACGCACTAGTAAAAGTAAAACACCTGTATCTGAGACTGGGGCTATGTGGGAGTTTTACTGGTTTGGGATTGCTGCTCTTGAATCAATCCAGTGATGGTTTAAAGTTAGGAACTGAAATGAAAGACACTGTAAAAACCAAAATCCTAAAGTATTCTTGGTGTGGTTTCTAGTGCAACTCCTTCATGTTCATGGCAGGTGTTATGTCATATTTATGACAGTCATGTCAGTCTAATGCACAAATAAAATGTTACCCAAAATTCTTATTCACAGGATTTTTTTATGATAAATAAAATGCAGAATAAACATTATAATAATTGTTCAATCCTACTTTACACTGTCGCCACAGAGGATAATAAATATGAAAACCACAGCAGACCATCTGAGGACTGATGCGTTTGCCATTTCCATATACCAATGTAACAGAGTTTTCCTGACTCTTTTCCAGCAGCAGGGAACCAGCAGGAAGAGGTCACAGAACATCAGCTACAATGACCAATCTGAGACTGATTTTCAGTTTTTCTTTTCACTTTTGTTATCCCTTTCTCAGGTAATCAACAGCAGAATGAGGCGTTAAAAAAGCAAAAAGACAGAGAAGTTTTTGTAAAGAGGAAACTGATTGTGGCGGTCAAAATGAATGATTGTAAATAACACACAGCAATCTGTGCTGACAACAAAACATCCTCCTGAACAATGCTTTCAACTCAGCTTTTCCAGACTAATGGTGTTCAGAAATATTTTACAGCTGTGAAAATCCATTCACAGTAAAACAAAGGAATTATCTTCAGATGTTATTATTTTTTCTGATTTCCCTTTTCTCAGGATGATCAATAGACAAAGTGAAAATAAATGGCTTTGCAACACTGAGTAGATTATACATCACATCTCAAGGAATTGCATTTCTTACAAAAGAAAATGAGTAAACGTCATTAGTTAAACAAGAAAACTGAGCAACATTTAACTCAACAGTTGCTTCAGGAAGTTTCAATTCTTACCTGGTTGAACTGCTCAGGTAACAACATGAAAAGAAAAGCTGTGCCAACCAATCTGGTTCTTTAGTGAAAAAATAAATGCCTCTTAAACCAAACAATCAGCTGTAAATAAGTTAACAGCAACAACTGCCAATAAGAATTTACAAGACAGTTTTAACGTCACAGTGGAAACATTTTGTCTCACTCTTTTCATTAAAAAAGTCTTAGTTCAGACATATCTGGAGGGTTTGAGCATAAACTTTGTGTGTAGGGTCAGACTTAAGTCTGGACTTAAACTACTTATCTTGTTTTGATATATTTTGGTAAATCCACATTTAATCAACTGTGAAAATGATTTTAAATTTGCCAAATTTCATCCTTAACTTACAAAAACATTCTCTATCGACGCTTTCCATAAATATGTGCTTCCTTTCTATTGGTGCAGTAATTTCTAGCACCTAAAGCTCTGTAATTGGCCCACTTACTTTTTATTATAGTTAAATATATATAAAGCCATTTTTATCTGTTTGCAAAACAAATGAAGAGAAATGTGACAAAATGACTCACTCTGCACAAAACGGTAAATATTTTAAAAATTCACTTTGTAGTAATAAATTATCCAACATGCCCCTTTTTTCCTGAGTGCCGTTGTGAGGTCAGCAAAGCCAGCGATGCTGTAGTAAGAGTGTAGATATCTCAAACCACACATTAACCGAGCACCTCAGCTGAACAGTGAGTTACCTAGAAAACTGGGCCCAAAGAGGCTAATTATCAGCGTGTCCACCAATCAATGAGCCAACTCCTTCAAGGTCAGTTTTGATATGGTTTTATCATTTTCTTCCCCCTCCTTGACAGAGAAACAAATTCTTAGGCCGATATGATGATTTGATCTGGCTTAACTCATCTTTCATCCCTCAGGTCCTCGCTGGAAGAATGACAGTTAATCCCCGTGTTTGTCTTCCCGTCATCCCATCAATCATCCTGTGTTTAGTTGAAATGGAGCCCGCTCACCGATAGAAGGGAAGCAGTTAATACACAGAGACAGTTCCAGGCCAAGAGCGGCCTGCTGCCCAGCAGCCGCAAAACAGACGACCTATTATTTCACTCCGCTAAAACGCAAAGGGCTTAATTAGTATTTTGTCTGTTTTTTGGGGGTTTTTTCAGGCCAAAGTAATTCTCACCTTTCAACCTGAGTTATGGCCTAGAAACAGCCAGCCTGAGTCCTTTGAGTATTTCTGACAGATGGAAAATCGAGCACAGAGAGACAAGATTGTGACTCGAACCACAGAAGCTTTTCCAACATACACCTGCTGACATGGAAAAGGCGAGCGATCAAATGCCTCAGTTATTTTCCCGCTGAATTGTCCTTGACGTATCTTTTAATCACATTCTGAAGTTAACACACCCAGTCCTAATTAAACTGTACCTGTTTTTTGGGGGCATGTCACTCTCATCCTCTGGGTGTGCAGGTTTATTGGGATGAACTCCAGAGACTTCTGGGCTTTGCAGCAACTCGGCTTGAATGAACCTGAACGAAGAAAAAAGACAAAGTCAAAATCCAGTTGTCCATTTCAGATGAAAACAGACATTTAAAGACATTCTGAATGAGGGAAGTATGATTCGATTTGTAATCACAGAGTACACATCTGAACATCATGAAGTCGGCCAAACAATCAGATTTCAACATAAAGATATTTTTACCACAGATGTGAAACATCTATCAATACAGAAAGGGTTAAAATATTTCTAAGGCTCTGGGACTTTAGGGAACTGCATTTTTCACAAATAGACAAACATGGGGCAGTGATGAAACTTCACAGGCCCAACAAAATTACTCCAACAACGAACCTCTTCCAGAGGGTTGCAGTAAAATCCAAAACAGCATCTAAAGCTGTCAGAGTTCAAGTCAGAGTTTCCAAGGCGACAATTAGAAACACAGACTGGAAAAAAAGTCGTTCATGCTGGAAAACCACTCATTTTGGATGAATTAAAATGATTCTGAAGAAGAGTGGGTCAAAATATTCATTATGACTTATTGGTAGCCGATGTTGCTGACAAGAGTGACACGGCCAGTTATTAAATGTAGGGACCTGATACTTTTCTCATCAGACATAGGTTAATATTATAGTATTTTCCCCATTACTGATCAAAACACCTAAATTAAAAAATGCTTTTTATTTTATTTTTTGTACTGAAACATCAAGCGTAATTACAATGAGACAAACACTAATAGTACTGCGCAAGTTCAAGTCTATAAAAATATGGCTTGAACTTATCAAACACCTTCTGGAGTTTATTTAAAACAGGATAAGTCACCAGTTCAGGGCAACACAAACACTCACAAGACACATAGTCATGCACACACCTACAGGTAAGAAGAGACCAATAATCTAAGAGTCATGTTTTTGGAGAGGGAGAGAGAACCATACACACACACACACACACACACACACAGGGAGAACATGCTAACTCTATGCAATAAGATGCCAGGCTGGGATTAGAACCTTATAAACTGCAAAGCAACAATCTGTGCCCAACTGTGTCGCCTTGTATCCCCCAGTGTGTATCCAACCAGTACAAAAACACAAAAACAGGCCTTTTTAGGTTCCCTAAAAATACTGTTCAAATTCTGACTTGTCCTTCTCCTGTGAACCAAATATTGTGTATTGTCTCACTTTGTGAACTGCCTGGTACTGTTACACCTGTAACAGTTTTCACCACAGTAACTCCTAAACACCTCTGAATTTATGACAAGCAGCTTCGCACGTACTTAACAAATCAAATGCAATATCACATCTGGTGACCAACCCCCTAAGATAAATTTAAACAGATTCTTTGCAAGGTCTTTTTAGATTAACCTCTACAGTTTGGAGTCTATTTATGCCCAAATGATTCATATGTTAGAGTTAAGTGTTTGACAAACAGAAATAAAAATAATCTTTCCTCTCAAAATGATCAGCTGCTGGACTAAAAGGAAGAGAAAAAGCCACTAAAGAAAACTGTTTTATCCAACAAAAACATAAATACCTCAAGACTCTTGCAAAGTTCTGCACATTCAGAGAATCTTCAACTCAATTCAGAGATGAAGCTGCTGCACAGATTCAGTTGTACATTAATCAGCTTCGTGGATGTCATATAGACAGTGAGAGGTGGTCATTGCAACATAGATAAAAACCAAAAAAGATGTTATTGACAAAAATAATTATTATGACATGTAAATATTCAAAGCCAAGCAAACAGGAAATAAAAATGTTCATATCAGAGTTTTAATCCAGTTTTGGATCAAAGTTTTAATGAAACACACTCATGTAAATCATGTAACAAAACAAAACATTTTTAAAAACTGTTGGGATGGAGGAAATAAATTACCTAAAGATTTTTGGTCATGTAGCACAATCATGTTAGATAACAACTCCCGCTTTAACTTATGAGATAAAACAAAAAAAAGAGGACATATTTACAGAAAAGCACATCTTTTTTTATTAAAGTGAAGTAATTACAACCTTGGATGAACAACAACACACCACACATTGCATGGTGTCATTATTTCTTTAAGCAAAGTAACCCAAACCGCAGAAGCAAAATGTGATATTAGTTATTTGTGCACAACATGCCAATCTTGTCAGAGTCATTTTCTATGTGATTTACAAAGCTGTCAGTGCAGCTCTTGATAACACTGTAATGTTTTGGTCAGCACAGTTTCTAGAAGCACATTGATGTGGTACATAGAGCTGTAATGACTTTCTCTTCAGTTTGCATGTTAGTGAAGATTAAACTTCTGTTGACAAAGACTTTTAATCATCTTTCTGAGAGCAAGAGATGTAGTTCACCATCGCAGCGGAGCTTCCTCTGCCTCGTTGTGCTGATAAAGCTCTTCAAATCTGCCAAGATTATTCCATGAAACAGCTGTATGTTACTTTTTAAACAGCTATGGATATGTGTGTAAAGCAACTGATTCGATTAAAATTGCCACACTTCAAAAATTTCTAAACTAATTTATCCTTCAATGCAGTGGCAGTTTCTCATACAAAAAAATTACTAAAAAAAGGTTAATGTTCTGATATTTTAATTAATTTATGATATTTATATATGTTTAGGTTAGTCACATTTGCCAAACTCTGCATATTTATGGTTAAGATGGTGTAAAAAGCATATTATTGTTGCTATGGAGACCTGCAGCTGTCTAATAGCAAACCTAGCTCTCACTGCACATGCGAGCAGAATAAATGTGATTATTGCTCTGATTTAAGTTGTGGACAAATGTAACTACCTTTCCTTGTAACCATTTCCCGACTCATTAAGATCGGCACATATCTGCCTTGAATACTTAAGAAAAGGACGCCGTCGTTATGATTATCATGATAACAAGTGTGTATGTATAGCAACACTAAGCAAATTAGAATGTAATTAAATTAGAATATAATGTGCTCACAAAGTGAGACACTTTATATAGGTTAATTACACACACTGATGTTTTTAAGCCTTTATTTCTGTTAGTTTATGGTCATTTTCTGTTTACAGATAATAAAAAAACCCCCATTTAAGATCATTAAATTATGTCATACCCATAGAAAATAAACATTTTTAATATTTGGTTTTATACCTAAAAAGGTACTTTTAATCTGACAAATGGGACTCATTGAACCATATATTCCAATTTATTTATATTATATTTTAGAGTGAGAAATGTTCAGCGTTGTAATGTAAGACAGTTCATGTGTGTCTAAGTGGTTGCACTTCCAAATATAATCCTGGCTGTCATTTTTCTTTTGTTTTGTAATGCACCGGTCTAACGACTAAAATAAGACTTTACAGTTCTTCTGCTTGATATAAGCGGTAACTCTCCTTTATGGAAGCTCAACCCAGTTCATTGGATCAGATCTGCTCTTGAGGCACCGCATCACTATCTGCCAATCAGAGCAGGAACAGTGCAGAAACTGTTGTCATAGCATCTTAATGAGTGGATCTGTCACCCGTCTGAGATTTTTACATTGTTTGCCTGGTGGAAAACAAATTTATTTCAATCTGTTTCTGCACAGAATCCAGACTCACTAAAGCAGAGAGGAGATGTCTGAAAAAACAGACCAACATCTGTTGGTCATTAATTGTCATTGTCATTAATTGGTGAAAACCGTTTGTTTGCTTCTGCTGATGAAAGAATAATAGATGTAATGAATGTGGTGTGAATGTTTTACATTGTAAACACAGTGGAATAACAGATTCAACCAGCATCAAAGTGACAGAATCCCCAGAGCATGTGTTTATTTGGCTCTGTGATGGACATAATTATAATTAACGAAAACTTTCAAACATTTTCAACAAAAATCCAAAAGTCAGTTCCACAAGTAAAGGATTTGTGAAGGAGAAAAGCAAAGAATCTTTTCAATATTGTACTGTAATAGGTAAAACAGTAGGTCTACAGCCAACATAAAAATATTTTATCACCGGATAAATAACAGGTCTTTTTATTTTCTTCAGTCTCAGTTTTCCTGTGGATTGTGCATTTGTTTCTGATTCAGCTGATAAATCAATTAATATGGATTTTTTTCCTCTTATTTCTCATCTCTTCAATTCAGGATGTGAAGTGGGTTTGGATGTACAGCTATAATTTTTACTCATCATAAATATAGAAGAGATCTCCTTTGTCTTCTCCTATGCCAAAATTTCAGCACATAAAAGAACATGGAATAAGTAGCAGTTAGGAAAAAGTAAATAAAATGAAGCAATATGCTAGAAAAAATTAAAACAATGGCTTTTATGATTCTTTAAACTTTTCAAGAACCTTGATTTTGAATTTTACTCAACATGCATCTTCTCTTGCTGATGAAAAACTCCCACAAACCTGCTGCTGCCTTCACAACAAGAAGGAAACTGATGGTGGAGGTGCAGAAACCAAACCTCCAACACGTAAAGGGAGATTGCATAGAACAAGATAAAATCAAGGAAGCATTATTGTGCAGAAATTATACTCATGTGAGCAATGTCAGGACCTGCAAATGCACAGATGAAGAGGCAACAGGGGAGTGCCTCAAAGACAGGAAATGGCAGGGGAGTTTGAAAATTATTAAAGTGAAGTTGTGTAATAAATGACCACCAGTGCCACTTAAAGGCAACAAGATCTTTGCTGACTGTGAAGCTCTCCTTCTCCAACTGTTGTGGTTTAGCTTAGTTTTGATCATTATTTGCGCCAACTCCTTAATAGAAATAATAAATATAATTTTGTTCAAAATTTTAAAAAGTATATAAACACCTTGTGTAATTAATAACATATGTGAATTATACAACGAAAATATAAATTTGCACTGGCATTATGAGTGACATCAGTGGTATCAACAAAAAATACATAATCAACCACACAATTTATTAATATGAACAAGAAGAGGGAGTAAATAAATGTGTCTTCTTCCGACTTCTTCTTCAGCTAAATGCATTCTTGTTGGTCTAAATACAGAATTATTATATAAAACACAAATTTGCTGACTCAGATAATGTTCTTACTGGGTCTTTATTACAGTACATATTTTTGTATAAGTGGTTGGATAGACAAATGCAACCTGACATCACAAGCACAAGACGCCTTCCTAGAGGCTAACTTGATTTTAACTGTCAAACATAACATGATAAATCGTAAATGTACAATTGATATAAATATATACATATATAGAAGAAGTGATGTAATGTTTTATGGCAATTAGATGACAAGATCTGGAAAAAGAAAAATAGTGAGGGAGGGAGTTTTGCTAGCTTGACTATGACAACTTTTACATGTAGATTTGGTGTTGAATTCAGTCTTTGTTTAGTAAAAAAAAAACAGACCCACACACCAACTGTCTTGGGTGTTTAAGTTAGCTAATCTACCATTGCTGTGTTCAGACAATTACTACTCAGTACTCACAAAATAAACATGAAGCTTGAACACATAATACTGTAATGGACTAAATATTCTGTTCTTGTGGGAAATGTTTATTATTATTTTTTGGTGTTCAACCCTTATTCTCTAGTGGAGCTGTTGCCAGTCGATCACTATAGCAACAAAACTGTGTGTGGCGTAGTGGAAACAGAGAGCGTTCTTCAACGATTTTTGTGCATTATTTTTTTTCTTTGCACTAAGTTAATACCTACATATCCAGATTTTATTTTGGTAACTGAATTGGTCCAATGCAGCAGCGTGGCTGTGATGGCAAGTAAAAAAATTTCCCTTTAGCTCTCCAGCTCTGTGTGCATGGGAAAAATTTCTGGATGTCTATATATTTTTCTTTATTCCTGTTTTTCCCTACTAAGGGATAAAATGTTTTTATTTCTTTTATACGGCCCACAAATAAAGCAATAACTAAGAATATTTACGATTAGATTCTCATCGGGAGGCAAAGATGTTCTCTTTATCAAGAGGAGAGGCTGGATATCTGCAGTACTGACCATCTATTAGCATCTCTCTCATCCTTTAATCTTTCCCTGCTATTTATCTGCTCCGCATTTAAGAAACCCTTCTGAGTGCCTAAGCTTAAAAAAAAAAAAAAAAAAAAACAAGAACAAACTCAGCAACAATCAGTCCTTAAAAAAAAAAACAACAGCTGCTCACACTTGTGGTCTATCGGGTCAGTGTGCGTCTGTTTAAGCTTGTTAGGGGTTTCATCATCATCGGGGTCTTTGTGGTGCTTGGAGCACAGCAGGCTTCCCTATCCGACCCGCAGTTTCCAACATGCTGCAGACACCGAGGAGGATTGGACTCACGCTGCGTGAGCAGAGGAATCAGTCTGAAAGGAGCATGAATTGGACAAGTGAGTCATGTCTGACAGCACAGCATATTTTTTTTTCCTTTTAACCAATTTATGTCTTCCAAGATTTGGTCAGCTTTCAGCCTGTAAAACAGCAAATGTCAGAGCAGCAGCTGAAACCCTCCAGGCAACAGACTGCACACCTATTCACTTAAAATGCACAATTTCTAATACGTCTCACAGCTTTTCCAACAGAATATATCCCTTACTGTCAGCTCCAGGCCTTAAATGCATAGTATTGGTCTAATTTACCAGCAATTCTGTAAAAGAAGTGAAAAAAGTCTTAGAATAAACTAATCAGTTGTTGCAGTGGCCTAATCTCTCATCTCTCCCAGAAATAATAACTGTTAACAAAGCAGTTATTATTGTACTCCTAACAATCTACCTAAAATAAATGTAGCTGAGACATTTAATTTATGGATTTTAACTCCTAATTATTCCTGGATAATTTGACTAGACTCAGATTTTTTCCCCTAAATATTCAAAAGCAAATGCAGCTCTGGGAGCTAAAATACCTCAGATTTGACATGCTACTAGCTAGCATTAGCAAAGCAGCCAATCCAGGATTCATTTTCTTGCCACTGATTAGCTGTACTCCAAAAGCAAAAATAAGGAAGACAGTTTCCACTGTGTGCATTAATGCATATAAAGACATATTTGGTGTTTGAGCAATTAAAGCAGGCAGTTATGAGCATTTTTTGAGGACTTCAGTGATTGTGATGATTGTGGTCCATAACTTCTGCCAATACCGGGGATTCGCAGTACTTTTTTATGTTCATCAAAGCTTCAAGAAACTTGAGTTAAGAATAGAATATGACACAGTAGCTATTTATTCTAGCTACTGTCCAACAGAATGGATGAGGAGCCATATTTATCTTGTCACTTCACAAAGTGAGGTATGAGGTGTTGCTAAGGGAGGTAAAAATATCTCCAGCGCTCGGTGTTGATGGCATCCTGTGCTTACCAAGTCTCCAAAACAAAGCTATCTGCACACCAGCATGTTAGTCAGGAACTTTCTGTCCTACCATGTAAACATGTTGATCTTTACAACTTTACTGAAACTGGTCAAATGAGACTAAGGCTGAGATTTTTGTCAGTTGTTATAATTTTAAAAGCCCTTGGAACTTTGTCAGAGTGCATGGGATTATATTAAAACAAACATGCAATGTTGAATTAAAATTATTCTGCAAAGATGAGAGATTCAAAATTCAGTTTTCACAGTAATGTGAAAATTATTACATCATTACAACATCATTACAACACATGTCAGTTTTTGGTAAAAGAAAAAAAGACAGCACAACCAGTTTAGGGGTTAATTTCTCTTTTCAAATAGGGCCAGGATGGTTAGGAAATTATTATTTAAATGTGGTTTTTGCATTTACTCTTGTCTTCCTCTTACATTAAAATATGTTTGTAGAGCTTAAACATGTGTGACAGAAAAGGATAGCAAATACTTTTCTCAAAAGGTCTTCAGGTTGTAGAACTTTGTTTACTTATAATCTATTTTTTAGCTAATATTTTTCTGTTTTAGTAATACAAAATACCAGAAATCAAATGACTTAAACTGTCCAGCAAAATGTAGCGACCTCTGATTCCTTTCATCAAATGAAAATCCCCGTGGATAAGTCTGACCTTCAGTTACATGTGGATAAAAGCTCATCAATTTAATATAAATGCATAAATAATCCTATTTAAGGACAGCAAATCTCAGAGCTCGGAGTCATGCCTGAAAAACCCAATTACATTAATTGAAAAGGTGGAATATGTTCTGTCCTGTGGGAGCATTTTACATCTCACATCCATTTATCAGCTTTCTTCTGGACAATTCTGGGAATTGTATGAAAATGTGGGAAAAAAAATTATAAGGTCCAATTTGTCTTAATTAAATGAAGTACTTTATTAGAAACATCTCCACAGAAATTAAAATGAATGACTGGATTAATTAACAAATTTGAAAAACCATAAAACAAACATATATTTGATGAATGACATTATTTTCCTTATTTTTGCAAACATTTATTTATTCTGATAGAAACTCCTGCACAGTCTGATCCTTCTGAGTGATTTTCAGTGATCAATAATTCATCTGCAGCAGCTTGCACTCACAACTTGTTTGGCAACGGAAAATCAGGCCAGGATTCAGAAGAATCCAGGCCAGATGAGGATCCCGTCAGGAACCATAATGACCAAAACCACAGAGTCCAACACCCACCTCCTCACAGTCCTTCAGCTTCACGTCTTATCAGCAAAACCCGGCAGAGACAAACATCTCATTAATGGGATAGAAGAGGATCAGTGGGAAATTAATCAGCTGTAATATTCTTAAAGCTCACATCGTGCTAAAATATGCACGGCTTGAAGGTTCGGCTGAGTGGGGACATAAATGCAGCCTGATTGGTCAGTACATAAAGTTCGTATTCGTAATAACAGTTTAATTAGTGATAATTTAATGAGTTTAGTGGAGCAGCAGGGCAGCTGATGTAAACCTAATATGCCTTTACTCCAGAAGCAAACAGGAGATAGAGAGCTTGTATAAGGGCAACCTCTCTTATATTCACAGCACAGCGAACTTTACTGCTGATCAGAATCATAAGTTAATCAGCCAGTGATATTCAGAGAAGCTAAAAACATGCTTAGTGCTTCTCCACTGAATGTTGAAGCAAATCAGACGAAGATTAATTATTTGCATTTTAAATTAGAATTAATTTGACAAATTAACATCAACATCCAAAATGTTTGGAGGAAGCACTTAACTAATGCATGCATGTTGAAAGTGTTTTGTTTTTTATTTGTTGGCTTGAACTTTTTATCTCCACTTATAACAATGAATTTAATCATCAGGTTCAGCATGAGGTATACACTGAAACAGCTACTGCAGTCTATTAATGCATTGACTGCAGTCAGGCAAGTGGAAGTTAAATAGAATTGAGTTTTAGTCCTATTTATACAAGTCAAGAAAAGAAACAAACCTAAATATAACTTCTAACAGTTATCTCCTTATCATCTCATGTATGTCAACTTGTCTATAAATGTGTTTCTGTGGATCTAGTAGTGAAAAAATGAGGAGCCTTTTGTTGATCACGTTCTGTCATATTTATTAAGTCAAATTATTGCTTTTGATGCCTCTATTTTGCATAATGTGTGTTTTAGAATGAAGGGTTAAAATTCGTAGTGTTTTATGACATCATGGCAGAGTATATTCGTTTTGCCTGGACGAAAGTCTTATTTTCCCCTCATATTTAATGATCACCTGATTCCAGTTTAATGTTCTAAACTCAGAAAGAAGATGAAGATATCATCTTTCTGCACTCCTGATCTAGTTCCAACAATACTTATAATGGAAAACTTCAGCCATAAGCCCCGGATCACCTCTGTAATAAACCACTCGTACTTCGTCCTTTGATTTAAAGAAGTTGTATAATTAGGCCAAGACGCCTGCTGTTGGAGCTCATGTCTTGGCCAACTTCAGGTTCAGTTCATATTTCTCTTTCCAAAGTAGTCATTGCTCATATTCATAACCATTTGAAATGATTTCAAGAACCAGAAAAATCTGATTTTCAATTTGTCCACAGCCTAGAAATAGACCTGATGAGGAGGATGAAGGATTGCTGAATGCTGACTGTCCTCTACTCGCTGTGCTTGACTTGGCTTCAGGATTTGACAATGCTGATTAGGGCATTTGTTTTAAACTGTCTTCAGAACAAAGATGGACTCATTGCCATCAAATTGTTCTAATTTTATCTTAATTACCAAGTAAACAAACAAACAAACAATATTTCTGTTGGCAATACAAAACCACAGCCTCACAGATTTACCTCCTGGGTTCCACAGGGGTCAGCCCTTGGCCCCAAAATTTGAAATAATATTTGCTCTTGCTTAGCAATGGAGTCTTGTTTTATTGCTATGCAGATGGAAATTCCAGTGTAACTAAAATCTACAGCATATTTTCCACTTTTTGCATTCACACCATCACTCTGTTCGTCAGCACTGAATACAAGACAGACACGTTCAGTTACTAGTGGATTCAATGTTAATGTTTCTCCCTTTCCAAAGAACTTCTCACCTCAAGAACCTCAAACACACTTGAACCAAAACAACACATTATGGAAGATCATACATTCTGTCAATCTCTTCATGACACTACCTATTGATGGTTTTGAACCAAAGTTTAAAACATTTCTTCAACAGAAACAGTTTTATTAATTTACTGTAAATGATGTAATGCTCAGTGTGTTGTACACAGCCCATGTGTGGCCAAATAATTATGAGCTAAATTGTTCACAAAGAAAGTCATGTTGTCAGTTGGACTTTCAGTTTCAAGCATCCAGCATGCTGATGTGAGCAACGTGCAATTATAAAGTAGGGTACTGGGTAGTTGCTTCAATATTTGTGTCACCGCTCAAGTGTTGTAGCTGACATTTGCAAACTGAGTTGGTTGTGAAAAGTTCATGGAAGCCTTGCTGATCTGGTGATCGATTGATTGATTTTCTGAGAAAATAGAACAATATTTCTATAGTATCTTGTCTTCCTACATCTGTGAAATTAAAGCCACATACTCAATAGTGTTGTGGATGTATAAATGTTCTGATAAAATGTAAAGAAATCAAACTGCCTTTTCAGTATTTTCTTTCATACCAAAGCAAATCACAGACTTCTGAGTTCTGTGTGTGCAAAAGCTATAAGGAATAAGTCTAAATTCATAAAGAAATATAGAATAAGGTCTAAATTAGGGATAACAGTGGACTTAATGTTGAGCTGTGTCCAAATGAGGTGTAAGTGTAGCCTTCATGTTGAAATGGTGCCTCTTGCACAGCAGGAAAAGGGAAAATCACACAGTCACATGCACATTTTGATTGCTCACAAGAAAACAAGTTCTTATAAAGCTCGGTAGGAGCAACCATTGATTTAGTTTTCCAGAGATGCAAATTATTCTATATCTATCACTGTGCTTTCAGCATCTGTTCTTTTAGATGCTTTTTGGTCCTGGCGGAACATGCTTGAGGCTAATCTGAGCCTTTATTGCTTCACATCAGATTTACAGGAGCAGCAGGGGGCGGGTTGGACCTTATTACTGCTGTTTCATACAGTACCTCTTCAGTTTCTCCTGCAACACTTCACAGCAGGAGGCTATTTTCTCCACAACAGAGTCTGATTATCGCAAAGAAACCAATCCTATTGTTTCTGAGGAATATGGTGGCTTTCAAAGTGATTTATACCCTTTGAACTTTTATACATTTTGTCATGTTACAACTACAAACGTTAAGGTATTTCTTGGAAAGACCGAGGAACACAGCAGACAGGACATTTACAAGAAGTCCTGTTTGCAGTTTGTTACATGACATGAAAAAGGACACAGCTGACATGTGGAAGAAGTTGCTCTGCTCAGATCTCTGCTTGTGAGGATATGTTTCTTCAGCAGGGTCAGGAAATGATACTTGGGATGATGGATTAGGAACAATGTAGGGCAATTGTGGAAGGGAATGTTTTAAAGGCTGCCAAAAACTTGAGACTGGTGTGGAGGTTCATTTTCTCGTGGAACAACTCTAAACATACAGGCAGATCTATGGAAGAACGGTTTGGATCAAAGCGTGAATCTGTCAGAATGGTGCAGTCAAAGTCTAGATCAAAATCTTTAGCAAAACTTGAACACTGGGTTTTACTGATGCTTCCTGTCCAATCTGAGGGAAAATTAGCAATAATGTGATAAAACGTGACTCTTAACATGAAAAGCTGGTAGACACACACCCCTAATGAAGAGCTGCATTTCCATTAAAGATAAGTTTTTACGCTACAATCAGGTGGTTTTGTTTAAACTGTATCAAAATTAGCTTAGTTTGCAAAACTGCAATGGAAAGACTTTTTTTGAATCACATGCATCATGTAATCATCAACCGAATCTTACCACTGGCGAAAAGGACAAAAACGATGACAAGAAGTGGTAGGAGGATGATGTGGCGGCGTGTTGTTTAATGACGTATCGAGTGAGCAAACTGTGAAATGGAAATACTGCAATTGTGAAACTGTTTTTTATTGTAATATTGACAAAGTTTTATGCACATCTGTAATGGAAATGGAGGTACTGACTCGATGCAATCTACTTTTTAACCCACTTTGAATAATTAACTGAGCTTCCTGTACTGTTTGATAACTAAGATCAATTGGAATGCAATATGATTGACTTGAAATTATTAATTTCTGCCTCGAGACAATACTTGCTGTGAATTGGCACAAAATGAATAAATTAAATTTAATTGAAAGTGTAGCAAAAATGCTTTTCGACACTGTATTGTATCGCAGAGCCAGATATAAATGCACAACAGACTTTTTAGATTTTTCAATAGCATGTATATTTATTATTATGCACTGCTTTGTGTTGACCCAGTAAATTCACTGAAGATTGTGGTTGCAACTTGACAACTAATAGAAAAGTTCACATAGTCTGAATATTGTTGCAATGCATGCTACACTGATTGAAAAGGTCTGCAGTGCAGTCTGCAAAACAAACAAAACAAAAAAAACCATTTATTTGTGTCTTGATAAACTGCAGTGTGCATGTGTGAAAACAGGACTGGGTGTAAGATTAAAAAAGGTTATATTTTCATACCGCTTATCTTCTCCAGTTCAGCCAAAGTCTCCTGGTAAGAGCTGATGATTCCTCCGTATCGCATCACAACCTCCTTCCTCAGGTTGTCCCAGTGAGGAGAGAGCTCCCCCAATTCCTCCAGATCCTGCAACCTATAAATAACCACAGCACACATTAGGGTTTTACTACATATAAATGTAAAATCACTGATAGATTCAGCAAATGCTGGCATACTGATACAATATGACCCAGTTTATTAGAGAAAACAACATGCATTACAATAATGTTTTAAACTTTTCAGTCAGGGCTCATGAAAGGATTCAGAATCCAGGAACAACAACAATCCAAGCTGCTCTTTGAGGAATCCGACACTCATGAACACATCATAGTTTAGAGCCAGCTCTGCAGACATACATTCCTAAAACTTGGCTTATGGTGCCCACTTATCCACTCCACCCATTTCAAAGCACCTTTCCTCCTGTTTAACTCTCATCCCTTTACATACTCTATTAAACAAACGAGTCAACTATTTGCTGGATCTTGTTTGCCTTTCATCAGAGTTGTGCCAAAAGCACCTCTGCTCCTGCTGCAGAGAATAATTGCAGCTGTGTGCAAGTCGAGTGCGTTTCTGTGGGTGCAGGGGTTGATTTCCAACAGAAAGTGCAGCCACTTTCATTGTTTCTTCATTTGCATATGAAAAGGGAATGAGATGGACAGATATCATTCAGTCCTCCTGCAGTAAATCACAGTGGCATAGAAAAAATAGAGGCTTAAAAACGTGTTACATACTATTCAGAACAGTAATTATACCATCACCCGCTGTGATCAGAAGATAACAAGATCAGTGTTTACATATTACTTTTTCTTTAACTTTATTGCCCACATGTGTAATTGCTTGTTCATGCATCTTGCTGTTACAATCAGGTATCTCTGCTTAAATACATAATGCAGTGGATCAAGCCTTGTTGTTGTGATTCAACCCTTGCAGCAATTCAGATTGCCTTTGTAGATTATCTCCACTTTTCTTTTATCCTGATGAATATGTTTGAGATTACTTTGAAGAATCTCTGTACCAGTTAAGGTGTGATAACAACAATGCCTGAAGCAAAAATAGAAAAATTGTCTAAAGCAACACAATCGGGCCTCGCTTCCAGTCAAAGGTTTACATTAATCATCAGAGGCTTGAATAACAAAAATGCTAAGCTTTTGATGTTTTATTTGAACGGTTACATTTCTAGGATTTAGAGATCATACAGCAGATGACAAGAACAAGTTAAAATGATCCAAATATCAGATGCAAAAGTTTGATTTTCCTGAGGCAATTTTATTAATCTATAGGTTTAAAATTATGCACCCAGGATGAAACATATACATCTATTCAGATAAAGTTGTTAATGTGACTAGAGCTTACTTATCTTTGGTTGGTGATCATGATAAAAAAAGAAACATCTGCCTCACAGGTATCATAAAACTGACTAATATTCAGCTCAATGGAAACGTCCAGGAATTATCGATTTACACAAGCTGAGAAAGTATCTCAAGATAATCATTTCAAACAGCTGCATGTAAGTAACAGTTATTTGAATGCAGCTGTAGTTATTATATATGTCCAGATATGAAGCATGTCGTCCTGCAGGGTTTTTTATCCACTTCAGTGATGGCAGGATAAAATAAAGCTTTAGTCTCATTAATTCAACATTTTTCCAACAAAACAATTCTAATGAGTGACCAGTAGAAAGACCATAAAATGATTTGGTGTGTTTTATGATATTTCAACATCCAAAACACAAAAACTCATTGCTTATTTTTAGCTTTTATTACACCAAACGCTGCAGAATTTCACACCAATTCGCAATCCACTTACTCTCCAAGTACATTCAACATTAAATCCCTACGTTTGACTGCAGCATCTCAGTTAAACTGATATTTCAACCGCTGGGAAACAGAGTGTTAAATGTTGCTATAATCTGGACTTTATAATTTTAACTTCCAAAGGCAGTTTGGACAGACAGTAGAGGGGGTGAATGTAAGAACATGAGCCTGGCTGCACATGTTTGTATACTGTACTTTCTACTGGAAAAACAAATGTCCAAAACACAAAATAAGTCAACATTATTGTCAACAATGAATACATGCAAAACTATTATAGAGTCTGATCAAAAAGACAAAACAGATGTGAGATAATCCATCAGTTTGTTTGTCATTTTATCAAAAACTCAAAATTAAAACGTTGCAAATTGGTAAGTACTAGAAGTACATCAACAAAGAAGTATTTTTTTTTCTATGACAGCTAAAAAAATCATCTGAAAAAAAAATGGTATAAAAACAGGGATTGAGCTTGAAAGAAGCTGTAAGCAAGAGAGTGCCACATGCTGTGTGACTGTGCCGACGTTCGCTGCAGGTGGTTATGAGTGCGTTGTGCTCATTACATTGGAAGACATAGAGCTTTTCAGCAAAGTAGGAATATTCAAGATTACAAGAGAGAAAGGAGAGTAACGCCACCAGGACATGCATATGATTATGAGTCATTTATAAGACATTTGTATAAAATGTACATGACTCAGTTTCACTATACAGTAAATGGCACCTCTTAAGCTTTTACCAAGAGACCAGTGAGAGAAATATTACAGTCGAATTAAATCACTGAATAAGATCCAAACAGTGACTTAGTAAAATTCATTTGAAATGAAATTTATAAGAATATGAAATGATCTCACTACGCTCGAAACATTAAATCTCTCTCTTATTCTTAGCCGACTGGAGCTCAAGAAGTCTTGGTATTTCAATCCAGCATGTCTGTTTTTCTCCGCAAGTGAAGTTGCAGCTCAGCTGTGCTACAATTCCCAGTGGTTTCAATCAAACATATTGTTTCCAGTGTATCCAATTACAGCTTGAAGTAGCCCTAAATACCAGAGGGCCACTTTAAACAATCACAGGGACAATGTGATCATGTTCTGTGATTTGAATAACAAGTTTCAGGGCACTAGAGAATTACAATAGTTAAACCATTCAGACTATACGTCCTGAACACTGATACTCCATTGTCAACTGAGAATGGCTTTTAAAAATTTTTTTATTTGAAGGATTATACAAGTACGTGTCAATTTTTAAAAACAAGATAATTATATAAAACAATGGGATTGTGAATAATGATGTATTGTCATTTTTCTAATCAGGGTGCCGCTATCTGAAAAGAGTATGATAGAGTAATAAAGTGTATGCTGCTTTATAGTAAGATGATTTTCTTCTAATCTTTCAAAGCAGTCTTGATTAATCAACTCTTCAAGCTTTTTTGAAGAACTTTTTAAAAGTTTTTTTTACACTTTTGTTGCTTTTTGTTGCATTTCAGTCCAGTTCCTGTCCATTTTCAGAAACAAGGCATAAAAGACCCCATACACTTACAAAGACAAGTAAGTTTATAAATGAAAATCCTAAGTTCTTAAATAGATAAGCAATAAATGATTTCTACCTGGAGGAAGTAGGAAGCAGAACTTCTTTGAGAGAAACAATCGAACAGGATGACACCGGGTCAAAATCCAAGCCAAAGTAGAAAAAAAGGTGGATAGCAATACAAATTTCACAAGAGTGGAAAACCAAAGGCCCAAAGATGGATTCTTTGGACTGTTTGGCACACAAAAAGAGAGACAGAAGCCTCACCACTGAAGTCTGTAGAAAACCCGCCTACATGGACCAGGACCCACTTTCACCCAAAAATAAACTTTCTGTCATCAGAAAACTGCAGGTCCTCTCAAGGACGGAAGAGAAGGACAAGCAACACAAACATTCACAACTGGGCTTATCTGAAGACATCTACAGTTTGAAGAAAACACTCAAATCAGACCAAGAAAGAATAAAAGCAACTTAGCAACAAATCAGTCTTGAACTGGATCTGTAGCCTGTTTGAGTTTGTTTATCCTGAAACTTCAATGGGGATATTTGTTGTGTGCGTCTTGAATGCGGTGCTGCTCGTATAAATCAGATCCACTGATGCAGAAAAAGTTGTTTCTCCTCTGTACTTCCTGTAGCTGAGTTGCTGAGAGTTTGTAACAAACAAAGGAAAAAAGTAAAATATTTAGAACTGATGGTTTTGCTGCAGCATCTTTACTCCATGCCAAAGGTAAAGTCATTCCAAACTTTGTGTAACTGGAAAAAGTTTAAATGTAATTCATGAATGCATGAGTTTGCTGGTAATGAACCAGCAAAAACATCAGATATTTTCTGAATTGTTACACTCTGAAACAAAAATAAATGTAATAGAATATTGACTAATTTCTTCCGTACTTAAAATATGTTATTGATCTAAATTCCTCTGGGTTGTGGTTTTTGTGTTTTCCCCTCAGAAGATAAAAGCTGTAAACCATTCTAACATATAAGCCCTAAAACAATACTTTACCAGAGGATTTACTTCCCCTGCTTCCCCAGACGGCTGAAAGTGGTATTTTAGTTCAAGAAGAGCTATTGGCTGCAAACCTGGCATACACCAGATCAGTGGTTCCCAACCTTTTTATTACCGCGAACCGGTAGAAACTTGGCAATTTTGCTGCGGCCCGGGTGGGCCGGGGGAGGCAGGGGATGGGGGGACCGTCAGATAATGCTTCTGCATGTTGGTGTACCCACTAAAGCCTTTATTTTCCCACCCCGATTTTCCCTTTACAACAATCTTACAACGTCCTGCAGTGTGTGCTGTGTTACTTGGTGGTGTGTTGAATGTGCCCGATCTAAAATCAGGCATATTCAACGTTGTCTTGGCCCGATTATCGCAGCCTGTGGGGTTTTCCCTGACTGGGAGCGAGAAGGCAGCCTGTAGAATGTGACAGGTAGCCAATCAGAAAGCGCGGTGACGTCAGAACGGAGGCGAATCCCAAACAGTTGACATGGCAACTGAGGTGGACATCGGAAGTGATATGTGGAAATGTTTATTACTATATATAAATGTCATTTTTATATATGTTTATTATTTGTAGTTATGTTTATTCAGTTAAAAATGTTAACCACGAAGAAACATAACTCACCTCCAAATCATAGTGCAGCAAATAGAGCGGCTGCTCCCACAGTCTTTTATCAAACGATTTTTTTCTTCTGTTACGTCTTTTATCGCTTAAATAAGTCCATAAACTATCACTGCTGCTTCTACATCGTCATCCGTGTTTGATTATTCTACGCATGTTGGGGGTTTTACTGCATTTTCTTCTGGAATCGGGATGTTCGTGAGTGGAATCGGTTCGTGTGTGGTGTGTTGCTCCTACTGTGTGGCTGGACACACAAACCGATGGAACCTGTTGGACTTTTATCGGCTCGTGTCTTGTGTTGTCACAGAGGTTTGGAAAATCAGCCGACAATCCTTAAATCGTGCCGTGAGAACTAGACCTAAAACTCACAAGCTTCTATTCCTCTCATCTTGTCTCGAAAGCTCTCCGACTCTGGTCGCTATGGTAACGTTTACATATCACTTCAAAATAAGATACAGATGCGCCACAAAAATGAACATTTTACTTTCGTGAAAATTCTACTCAGGATAACGACTAACGGGAGCCCTGAGCTTGTTTCTCTGCAACGAGACGGTCCCATGTCGGCGTGGTGAGAGACCGCATGTCATGCAGTGCTTGGAATGTGGGAATCACCTACCGGGATAAATCCATTCTCCTGTTTCTTTTCTGGGCCTTTTCCCCTTCGCAAAGAAACTTTCCAAAGTCATCTGATCTGTTCATTTTGCTGCTTGTTGGCTCAATGGACCTTACCAAGCTCCGCTCACAACCGACCTAGAAAATCCCACGTTGGCTGCAAGTCTCACAAACAAAGGCTGGTGGCGTGTTGTTTCCGTGTAAACATGGCGTCTTCCACTTCCACTGATTCTCTGCAGTGTATTTCTGACTCGATTAGTGCATCATTTCTACCGGATTTTCACAACATAACAGCTACTACGATGGACAGAGGAACTAATTAGTTCATGTCATCTTTTCTGGATGAGATCAAGGTGTTTGAGTCACATGATGCCTCCAACATTGTGCACGTCACAGCAAAATGCTTTTGCTCAATGAGAAAAACGGCAGATCCACACACCCTCTACATCAATATAGCTGTAGACAAGATCACTGATGCCTGTTGTTCTTGCAAGGCTGGGTAAGTCGGGCATTCATCGTTTTGAGGGTTACTTTTAAAATCAGTGGGTGATTCCTGTGGTATGTTGGCAAATGTTTGAGTGTGTCCAGGCCTGATACACTGTACTTGGTGCTAGAGTGGCTAACACGAGTAACAGTTTAGTCCAAAGCCTTTTCTGCTAAAATAAAATCTTCAGTATATGTCAGATACAGAATCAGACCACAGAGCATCAGAATTGGACCACAGAGCAAAGGTTAGCCCATCAATGAAGCTTTTCAAGCCTAAAATAGCATCTCAATGTTTAACATGTTGCAGCAGTGCAGACGTCTCCAATGCTAATGTTAGCATCAACAGTCCACATTTCTGAAGAAGCTCCATGAATGACCAGGAGCTTCTGAAACTCTTGAAAGCTGAAAGGGGATAAGAGCACTTTGAACCAATCTGAAGGTTAAATAACTTTGTTTTTGGGCTTATGTTTATTTATTCAATAATTTAGCAGCAAAAAGGATTTCTGAGTTGCTTATTTTGCTTTCATATGGTTTTTGATTAAAATGCGAATCCACTAATACTAAACATTATCTTCAAAGATATTGTCAACAACATGTGAAAATTAATTAAATGTCTTTGGTTTTTCAAAAATCACTGGAGTCAAGTATTTTCATGTTCCTCCTGATTAACATTAAATATCTTCAAAACTAAAAGTTTTTCTTCAGCCTCTTTTGGATTTACCAACAAACAGTCAGAACCTGTTTCACACACGAGGCCGAGAGGAAACAAATGTAAAGGTCCCTCACTTCAACCCTGAACATGCTAATTGACATCAGATGGAGAGGGATGATCTCTTCCCCTGTTAATGACAAAACAGGCAGCTGTTAATAGATGAGGGTTAATCTACTGTACACCCACACACTTCAGCGCAGCACGTATCCATTATCTTCACTCACACAGACAAAAACATGCACACAGTGAGTCAAAGCAGCAGGATAAAGAAAACGTCTAAGTTCACACCCTCAGATTGGAACACAAGTTTAAGACATCAAAGCCAACAAACAGAAGAAGGAAAATCGAGATTATCTGGGAAAGTGACGATGCCACCCACCATCTGAAGCACAAACTGAATGATTAAAAACCCAGCATTGGCACCGCTGTGAACTCTGACAGAATGGAGGCTAAATGGAGAGGCACTGAGGAGAAAAAAGACGTTAAAAGAGGATTACAGGAGCCGTGCCTAAACAACCAAGCTGGGGATGAAGGAAACATGCTTATAAATAAGCAAAGATCTTATAGGAAAGATTCCAACGTGCTTCCACTTGCTTCACACAGATACTACACGTAGGTTTCATAATTGTCAGCTATATGCCTTAAGTGATGCACTTTCATAGCAGATCAGTGTGGTCATGGCTGAGAGGCTGTTTGTTTGTGTTGGAGGGAGTGACTTTTCCTGCGAATGTGTCCTTGAGCATGTGAGTAAACCTTTCACAATGATTACAGCTCAAAAACTCCTCCTGCCAAACTCCACTGGATCCCTGCGTCTCCTGTACCGGCTGCTTGCATTAGAGCATAAAGAATTAATGTAAAATATGTGTCTGTGTGTACACGTTCTCCGCTGTGTTATGTGGGGAAAGACGTTGCCAGGGACAACAGGCCCCGGTTGCAGAACAATCCGTCTCGACAAACACCGCTGAAGCCTCGGGGAAGTGGATCTTTGATGAGCTCTGTAACGCACACTTGGAGGCTTGTGAAGAGTGATCAGTTTGTCATTCAAACATAATTCTGACTCAGTTTAGCAGGACAGAAAGTGCGTTAAGCATGCATGGATTTGACCTGTGCATTCAACCCGGCTGTTGGTTGAGTGTTAAAACCCACAACCTAAAGGCAGAGAAGATGTTTCCCCATCAGGAGGCTGCTGCAGGGTCCGTGCCTGGGAATTAGTTTGATGATCAGATGCTGCAGTCAAAGAGGAACCAAGTTATGAAGATAACAGCGGCACAGCACCGTCATTCTCCATTCTGACCTACATGTGTCCCTTTTGCACTAATCTTCTCTCTTTATGTTTAAACCAATGAATTCTAATAAGTTCTGAACACAGGTTTAGACATGCAATTTTATGAGTCACATAAATGAAACAAGGCGAGAGCACCAAATAATATGTTTTATTATGTTTTAAAATCTGAATAAGACAATTATTCAGAGTAGGTAAAGAGCAGCTCCTACAACAACATAAATCCAACATTTATTGGGAAGTGCTTAAAAAAAGAACAACTTCCTATATTTTAGGAACAAGAAGGTTAGCCATGATTAAAACATGGATATTTCACCTCTTCAACTTCCTATTTTGCATCTTTCAGAGATCATCAGGGCTCTGCAACCTTTACAATCCTAAACGCCTTTTTTCCTCCTTAGTCCAACTCAATAAACTTGTTCAGGGTTAGGGTTAGGGTTATATTGTGATTTTGTATTCACCACTCTCCAAACAAACCAGACTGTAGTTAGACTACAGTTTAACTAACGCTGACTGGTGTGAATGCATCCATAATTGCACCCATGGGGGAAGACTTGTGAGCTGATTGTTAATCAAATGACACACCACACCATGCATTTTGGCCTTTGGTCCAGCAGCCTGCTGGCCTCATTGATCGCCTGTCATTGCTACACCTTGTTAAGGTGCCTCACCCATTCAGGCGTTTGTCGCAAACCAACCTGACTTCATTTTCGCGGCTCAATCTTTACAGAAATCACATAAAAAGGCCAGAATGTTTCCAATTTTCAACTACAAGTGTTTTCTAAAAGTGGCTATTGTGGTTCATTGGTTGCTCCGGTTCCTGAGCTAGATCACTCCCCATGACTTCTATCATTCCCCGCCTTGCAGTGGACTCTGCTGAAGATCTTTTATTGACTCCATCTGGCTGCCTCCTTGTGCAATTGAGGCAAACTGTAAAGTTTTGGCTCAATTCCACTTATATGTCCAGCAAAATTACAGGCTGCAAGTTACAAAAATAGCTTTAAATATTGTTCAAAAGAAAAGTAGTAGAAGAGGATTCCTCAGACAAACAAACAGGTTTAACAGGAGATTTTGCTGACATTTAAAGGCTCAACAATCGGTCGGCATACCTGCTCCTGTCCTCCTGGATGTAGAGCGACATCAGCTGTTTGGGGATGGTGAATGACAGAGTGCACTCCTCCATTTGTTCCCGCACCAGCATCCACTTGCTGTCCACTGTCTGAAATCTGTACACCTTGCATACTGGGTTCCTGAACACTGTGAAGGAGCAGAGAGCAAATGAATAGGGATGCATCTGACACAGCACAAAATAAAACACATTCTTGCCAAAGAAAATCCTTGGGATAATCCTTCGAAAACTTAGCAAAGTCGAATAGGAAATATAAACCGACAATGGCAGCTGCCACCCTCAAGGACACAGCAGAGCGGGAAGACATCAGAAGTCTTTAAAAGTCACAGGAGGTATGAAGCACAAATTAAATTCTATAATCAATAGCTGTGTCTGCTAAAGATAAGACATTTCTCATCTTCCGAGCTCCACTTCCTCTCTCTCTACTTCAATGTCAGCGCAGAAAATACACAACTCTTGTTTTGTTAATCTTTGCCCCCAAATCTCCTCTGTTTCCATTTTAATTGCTTATTTATTGTATGACACCAAGTCACAGGCTGTACAATCATTTTGAAGTTTTGGATGCTAACCCCGCCACCTGATTCACATTCTGCACCATCTTCCTCCTTTCTGCAGAGTTTCTAATAGCAGCAATCGAGGGGCTGAAAACGAAAAACAGCCCTAATGCTCTTATCTGCATGCTTGCAGCAGAAGGCGAGAAAGCTGTCAGCCTTAAACAGTGTTTACTGCTCCTTCTTCTTTTAGCTGAAAAAAAAGTTGCTCAATAAGACGGAGCCGGAGCACCCGAGGTGAAACGTTGACAAGTTCGTGTCACGATGGTCAAACATGCGTGGCAGGAAGATGTTTTTGCTTTCATTTAAAACTGGGATCCATACTTCTGCAGCAAATGACAACACAGAAAATGGTGCCGTACACAACAAACTCCTCATTCAGAAAATTGACAAAGTTCGACTCAAAACTGTAATTTATTTCCACAGCTGTGTGTCATGCAGCGCCTGTCCCATTAATCCTGCTACCTCTGCGTGATGTGCTGTTGAGTGTTAAAGTGGCTCTCGCTCCTGCTGTTTAGTTGTTTCTAAGAATGCCTGTAAAAACATTTCTAAAGGTGCTAAACTTTTATAGCTTGCCTTCTAAACTGTTGCCAGCTAAATGGGTTAACTTTATTCACGCTCTCGGTGCCAATAGATCCAAGAAGATGCATCACAGTGTGAGTTAATTGAAAGTTTTCCTGGGGGTGGCCAGGCTCGAACCGTTGCTAATTCAGGTTAGGACAGATGTATGGGCAACACAAATATGTTCATGACATTTTTACACAATGTCATTCTTAGATGAGATCTTAGTCTGTCTAAGTTGCTGGTAGCCACCCCCCCAGCTCACCGTTTACACACACACACATGAAAATGGCTGTTAACAGATGCACAATTATACCACCGTACATCTTTTAAAAGCAGAAGTGGAGCCTTCTGCACAACCAGCAAGAACTCAGCAAGTGATTTCTGGATGGTAAGTCGACAACAAAACACTTGTCTTTTTAAGCAGCCATTGTATGGCGCATGCAGCGGTAATTAATCCCAGCAAGGCAACATGCTGGAACTTATCTTGGGTTGCTAGGTGGTGGACAGTGCTTGCTGACATTACATTTCAGAGGTTTTTGAAAGGGCTCATTTTCGAGTCACCAAAGACCATTAACTTATTGCCAATAACTTACTGGGTGTTAAGAATTACTGGTTTGTAATGTTTTTTCCTCTATCAGATTTTCCCTGAGTTTAGTTATATTATTGCTTCTGTTTTCTCTACTTGCCAAAAGTTTTCCTATTTAACATTTTAATATGCACTTAATCTTCAAACATGTATAACTTTTCATTTCACATCACAATTATGAACTACTTTGTGCTGGTCTGTCGCATAAAATCCCAGTAAAATACACAGACATTTGTGGCTGTACTGTGACAGAAGGTGAAAAAGTTCAGGGGGTGTGAATATTTTACCCACTGCATGAGCCCAATGGATGAATCCAATTAAAAGTCAGACTTTTATCAGAAGGTTAGGAGGACACAAAAACTAGACTGTCTAGAGAATGTTGGTGTTATGAAAACCTACACACACTTTAATTAGACGGCAGATTTCACAGCAGTTGGTGACACAAACTGTTGCTTTAAAATACAAACAATCTTATGTCAGGTCATCCAATTATCAGCAACTTTGATCCACTTTTAGGAAGCCAGCCGCTCATTCTGGGAGTGTTTCTGAAGATAGAGGAGCTTGTTTCTCTCTTATAATCAGGCAAGACCTGCTCTAAAGTTTACAAAGTGCAGAACTGGGAAGATGTGGGTGAGAAGTGAAACTTTGCTAGTGACAGAGAAACCTATTCAGACAGAATGTGTGTATGTGTGTGCGACTATGGTTTCTTATATAGACAGGGATGTAATGTAGTATATTCTGTGCAAAATGTAAAGCATAAACAAAGAAACAAAGGGTTTTATTCCTTACTGCAGTGTTAGAAATCACTGACTGCTATCGTTGATTCAGGCATGAAAGGACAGCAAAAGGTTTTAATAAAGTGAAATTCTGTGAAATTCAGATCAATTTTAACCTGGAGAACACATCTTTAGGAAGATCCTCAAATTAAAGAAATTCTCCAAAGAAAGTCAAGAATAAAGTTCTTAAGAGCTGATCCACTTCCAAAAATAGATTTCTCTTTTATCTCTCTTTTATGTTAGATGATTATCTACACTGCTTTGCTGAAGTGTTAACAGGCCTTGATCTTTTCAGATGTTTGGCAGATAACTTCAGTGAAACGTATATATTTTTAGATATCCAGGCATAACAGTTCAGACATATTCAACTGTTTGTCCTTTTCATTGCAATTTTACAAATTCATCAGTTGCATTGCATGGAGAGTATCAACATTGAAGTTTGACTAAAAATTCCCTGATTGATTAAGACCTTCTATAAAATTCAGATTTGTGGAGAATTTGACTAATTATTGTCCTGTTGATCTCTGCACCTTTTGAAGTGTCATGATCATCTGAGCTGTTTCTCTCTTGTGTGGCATGTCTGTTTAGGTGTTTTAGCAGGTTTGCAGAAGTTCCTGATTCATTTTGTATGAGGTTGAGGAACAGTAGCTGTTCCCTGAGATGCTCAAAGCTTAAGAAAATAAAATGTCTTTCACCCTGATTTGCTTGTTCCTTGTTATTTATGATGTTGTTTTTTCACTAACTCTATTTGCAACTAATTAAGTGGCAAATTTAGGCTTAAAATAATCTTTTAATTTCACTAACTGAGTATAATATTAGTTTTTTGGACTGGCCTCATTTGAATTTAATGCAGGGTAATATAAATACACTCATGTATTTAAATGTACTTGCTCAAAGTGAACCATGTTACAGGGAGGAGCAGAGGAGGAAAAAACCCAAACTGGGGAGCTGGAAAAACACAAATCTAACAGAAATAAAGAATAATTTAACAAAGAATGAACTAACACAGTAAAAATCCGAGACATAAAGAACTAAGGAAAGACTGATCAAAATATAAGCAAAAAAACTAAGAATGAGAAAAAACTACCAACACTTGCTAAAAAAAAAATTAAAGAAAACCGAAAACAACCCAAAAACCTGACCAAAGGTCTGAATGTATTTGTATTTGTGAATTAGCCGTCTTTACATAACTTAACCTCTGCTGTACACCAAAAACACGATTGATTTTCATATAACTACAAATAAACTCAAGCAGTTTTATTATTATTTGTATTTTTAAGGCTCTGTCTGAATGTAATGGTAGATTTATAATCAAAAAGACTGTTTTGATTTTCATTTATGAGTACCAGAAAATATCTTAACGTGTGAAATAAAAAGGCATAAAAATGCTTTACAAAACAATAATTGCAGCATAAATCGACCATAGAAAGGCTTATTATTTTTTCCTGTGCTGCAGAAGATGAAATTAATGAGGATTATAGTTAAGTCTAGCCTCGAATTGACCCCTGAAAAAGCTCATAATTGTATTTAAATGAGATTTATTGTGGGCATGAGGATTATGGAAAGTGAATAGGATGACAAAACGCACAGGGTGAGGAAGGGGAATGGAGGGAAAGCAAAGAAAACTTTAAACCAGAGGAGTGATAGCTGCTGACTTCTACTATCTTCAGAGAAGCGGATTAACCTCTGAACCCAGCCCCCCACCCCCGCCTTCCCCTTTCCCCGTCCCACTAATCTGAGCACCAATCAGACGCCTCCGTTTCCCTTCCAGACACCTCTTAAGAAAATGACTCCCTGCGGTGCGCCGTGCAGAGGCCTGTTTCCTCACTGCTCTCTGCATGCTCATTTCGAAAGCCAATAAAAGTGGAAGAGAAAATTGCATTATGCAGTCTGGTGGCATCTGCAGGGAAAGTATTGTTTCTGACAGGCTGCAGATGTGCACCTGCAAAAATTGCTGCCATTCACTAGTTATTCGCAGCAGAAAATATAAGTGACAATGACACCAGTACAACAGGAGCCGGGCTGCTGGGGAGCTGAGGGAAGTGATACGAATCTGCATAAAAGAAAGAGAATGGGTGCTGGAAGGAAAATATTTTCTGTGAAGTCTTCTTTAAACAACAATTGTGACGTTTTAGCACAGCGGGATCTGTAACCTTTTCAAGTTCTCTCCTTTTCTTGCGACATTGTCTTTAATTTTCTCTCCACACTTCTTGTTTTCGTCGGAGTCGGATCCAACTTTCTGTGCAGCCGGAGAATTATTCTCACGCAGCTGGATTCCTGTCGTTTCATCGTTCAGGGAGAACCAAGGGGTTCATATGCTGACTGCATGCAGGAACCAAGACTTATTAGATCAAAACAGTGAAATCTAAAGTTTTTGTTCAAACAGGAGACACTTCAAATCGTCTTCATTCAAAGTTTGTTCAAAGGATCAATTTTGTGGTTATTAGATGGAGAAGATCAAGGGAATTTTACCAAAGATGTTTTGGGATTTTAACTACTGCAACGAATAAAGTACAGACAAATTACAGTAGTTTAGCCTTTTCTTCCAGGCAAGATTAAACGGCTTTGAGTTGAGAACCATAATTACGGAGAAGACTTTGTGAAATTTTACGGATGTAGGAGGAAAAAAGACGTTATAGCCCTGTAAAACAGACAGGAATAGTTGAGTTACAGGTGATGATTGTGGGAAAACGTACCTGGCCCAGTTAGAGCGTAATCCTCTCTGTCAATGCAGGGCTGGTCTGCAGGCTCACACACCAAAGGACACTGACGAGGAAAGAAACACAAATATACATCAAAGTGTTTCTTCGTCTTATAAACACAAGCAGGTTTTGATTATTACCATGAAAGGAACACTTAACCTCACAGTTACTAGGATTTTAAGTTTAGCAAACGCAATAAGTCAAGAGAAATATGACAAAGTATAAAAAGTATTCATAACCCTCAAGCATTCGTGCATGATTATGAAGTGGAAGGAAACTTATACATGGCATTGATAATATTCTTACAAAAGAAAACATTGAGAAGTTTAGAATACATTGCTCTTTAACTGCATGAATTAATTTATTTTAACATATTTTGGAATCCATCTTCTCTGAAATTCAATTCTACATTTAGAGGATCAAACTTCTGTCCATTCTTCTTTGCAAAACACTTCAAGCTTAGTCAGACTGAACATCCTAAGCTGATTTTAAATTTGGACTTTGACTAGGTCGTTCAAACACATGAATCGGATTTCTGTTGCGTTTTATAGTGTTTGCGTTGGAGCAATTTTATCAGCTTAAATCGAATTTCACTAAACCAGACAAAAATCAAGGAAAAAGCGAACATTTGCAATTAAGGCATTTAAAGACACGTGTCACATAAAACACAACACGGTGAACAGTTGCTGATGTACTGACACTCGATAAATAATGTTGCACTTATACTGCAGTTATTAAGCTCAAAAAAGGAAAAATCTGGAGGGAAACATTCACTCTGGCTTCTCTGAAATGAGAGCAGATCTGAAATCTGCCTCCCTTCAATCCTAAATGAGTTGTTATTGATTTTCCAAATGAATATTTCCCTCTCTAAGAGCAAATACTATATTAAATTATTACAAATATTGTGTCTTCTGTGTGTCAATTTGCTCACAACCTGCAGTATAGAAATACTAACTCCAATCACACCAAACAAAAATGTTCAACTTCAGTTTCAAATCATCATTAATAGTGTTACTAAGCAACCAACTCATTATGTTCAGTGTTTTTTTTGTTTTTCCGTGAAGCTGCCAGAAAAGGTACTTCTGAATTTCTGAAAATATTTAATAAAAACCTCCCATGTATTGCTTTGAATTTTTAACCCTTATGATACATGAAAGCCGATGAATTTGCAGATGCCTCTCTTTTTACTCGTGAGTTTTTGTTTGTTCTCAGTAAATTAGTAAGACTGGAACTGAAAACTATTTAAATTAAGTCTCAAAGTAGAGAAAAGCTACCATTAGAAGAGCTCCGGCTCACATTTCAGGCACTGATTTAGAACGGGAACATTAAATGAAGTGACACTCAAACGTCTACTGCCTGCTCATTACCAGGTTTGTGTAAAATAAAAAGTTGGACAAAGTTAAAATAAATACTACACTAATACATTTAATATGTAAAACAAACCAATCCATAAAGGGAAAAATATGAAATTAGTTCAATAAACTGGATGTAAACCACTATATAATACTTGAAGAACACATCGGTTCAGTTTCACATTACCTACATCTTTAGTGAAATTTTGCCCACTCCACCTAACAGACGACTTGTTCTTTCAATCTCTGTTTTGGGAAAACATCTTTAGTTCGCAGCTCTTTCCAGGTCAATCCACCGGTTTTCTGAGAGAAGAAGAAACACCCCCGCCATGTTCTGCTGTTTATGTTGCTGTTGAATATCCACCAGAATGAAGAGGAGCCTGAACTTTCATTTTCCTTCGGTTGATTCCTCTTCTGACAGCCAATCATTTCTCAGCTAATAGTGCATGTGTGAATCATGGCTTATGGCCTCTGCTAGTGGCCAGAGCCAGGGTTATTTTAGCTTTTTATGCCTTCCTGTTTGTGCTGACCCAGTAGGAACCCAGATCAGAGTGCTCCTTCTGGATGCAATCCGTGGGGGTAAACCTTTGTGTCCTGCTAGCCAAGAAGAGGATAGCTCTGTTCTTTATTCTCAGGACCCACAATCAGCAGGTGGTGAACCGGAGGAGCCAGCTCACCGCAGAGATGAAGCAAGGAACCCGCATGGTTACTGAGCAAAGCCAGTCGCCGCTGGTTTTACAAACTGATGCCAAGTTAGAAATGTTAACTTGGTGAGGCCACGGAGGAAGAGAGGAGTTTTCTTCTGTCGATGGCTGTTGTTGTGGATTAAACCTGACTCATCAGTCTGGCATTAAAAACACTCCTCACTCTTATGTTGGCACAGCAATGCACATGAAAACAGACTTTATTGACCTTCTGCACATATTTAGATCATTGACATGAATTGATTTTCTTGAAGGATACTGAGCAGTGCCAATGCTGCAAGCTCTAAAATCCAATTTAGCTGGTTATTTTATTTAGTGATCAGTTATGAACTAAGAGCTTTTTGTCACTCTACAGTCTTTTGTCTATTTTGTTCATTAGTACAATGCCACTTTGATCTTTCTCCAAGAAACATCCTGGTGCCAACTTCTGTCCATCCATCTATCTGTGGTCAGAATTCCATTGATTAATTAATTAACAGCTTTCATTCCACAAATGAACTGATTAACACTGCAGTGTCTCCATCAGAGTCAAGGTTTAAGTCAATTTGTAGTCGTGCAAAGTCAAAGTGTTTTGAAAACTAAAGGGCGTATCAATTTAGAACCAGAAAACCTAAAATATTTGAAGGTAGGAAACATAAATTCTGATCAACTTTTCCATTTATTTTTCAAAACAGAAAGACAATTTTACAGGACTTTGTTGAATTGATCTGTCTCAACATACTGGCAACACAGAACAAGGATTTTGCAGAACCTCATTTGGTTCTGGTTCTGCATCCCTAGAACCAGAACCAAATGAGGAGAAGCAGCATTTAGCATCTATGCACCACAAATCTGGAACAAACTTCCAGAAAACTATAAAACAGCTGAAACACTGACTTCCTTTAAATCTCAACTAAAAACCCACATGTTTAGAGTTGTATTTGAAACGTAATCAATTACAAATTTATTGATGGAACCTGACTTGATGTTGTGTTTTTATTGTTGATTCTATTTTGCATTGAGTTTTTGTGTTTGTTATGATGTAAAGCACTTTGAAATGCCCTGATGCTGAAATGTGCTATACAAATAAAATTTGATTTGATTTGACTTTGCAAGCCATTTTTCTGAAAAGATCACCTACAGGATCCTCAGTGGAAAAAAACCCACAGGATTCTATTTTGTTTCCCACAGGAATATGAATTAAACTCCTGGATTTAGAAGAAAAAACATCCCAAAGTTGAACACAACTCATACAACAGCCAGACCAGTGAGGGCAAAAAATAATGCTTTTTTAAAAGCATAATTAAAAAGTTATGCTTTTAATAAATATTTAAACCAAACTTTTTATGCTTTTAGAAGCACAAAAATTATACTTATAGTTTTTATGCTTATATGCATTATAAAATGCTTTTATAAGAATAAAAAGTTGCAAAATTGCTTTCTTTGGTCTGTAACTATAACAGCAGCATTTTTTCTGTGTCTGAGCAAAATGAAAGAAAAATGACTGAATTCAGATGGTGTTCTAGTATTTTAACCCTCCTTTCAACTAAAACATGTTGGAATGAAGCGAAGGTGTTTTTATGGGGCCAAACAAACATGTTAAAAGAAAGTTAATTTGATATAGACTCCTAGAGTTTCAGAAGTGTGACTGATATTATCCTTGACATAAACTTTTGATGACTCATAAGTGTCACTTCCAGAATCACTGCATGTCCCACAAGAAGAAAGCAGTTTGTTTTTACAGTAGCTTGTAGAAATGGGAAGGCTGACATCTGAATAATAATGCTGGTCAGAATTGGAGCAAAAACTGCAAATTTAATATAGATGCTGCCAAAATGTAAGTGTTAGTCTTTGTCGCAAGTAGTGGTTCAAACTGGAGATGGAGATTTTGCTTGTAATCTGCAACAATTTACTTTTCAAAATGACGTAATGGCTCTTCAGCCACTCTCGGCTGCATTCTTAGATTTTCCTATTCTCCACATTTTCCTTTCAAACTTTTCAGCATATTTTTCCATCTTGATCATGAAAATGAAGAAAACTACTGAGAACTTCAGACTCAACACAGCTAAAAAAAAGTAGCAAAACAATTATGACAAAAACCCACTAAAACTTCCCTCCTGCACCACACTCGGCATCTCCAAATATAAATGTTAAATTTATGCCTCTGCTGGGCCTTTTAGTCCGCCCCTTGAAGCATTAAGTCTGGGTTTTCCTGATCAAAGAGAGGCTGACAGCTAACAATCGCTCTCGCTCGTTGCATGTCAGCTCTGCCTGGTCTGAGGAACCATTACACACAGCAAGACAGACAAATCTGTCCCCAGAAAAAAGCTTTTAATGGCCGCATGGAACAAACTCTTCTAGTTAAGAAAGGGATCTAGAGCAAGGACAACACCAATCAACACCTTTGCTTTCATACGCACACGGACACAGGATCCAAATGAAACCCTGCCCATTGATCAGAACAAGCAGAGGTGACGTTTGACATTTGAAAATCCCAGCGAGAAGGGTCGCAGACAGAGAAAAGCATTAGCAAAAAGCCGAGGAGCGCAGCTGCCGAAGGTGTTTTATCGTAATTGTGGGCAGCGGTCAGTGTGAGGTCGACGCTTCTTTGATGGCTAAAATATGAGAGGAGATCAGATCAAAGGTGACTCAATTCTCTTTCTTGTTTTGGGTGAGTGTTTTCACTGGGGTAGTGGGATATTCATGAGAAGCAGCAGCCACTCGAACAAATCAAACGAGCCCCCAATCCCAATAAGTCCCCCCTCTGTGCCCTCAAAGTTTGTGCAGAAACTCCAACTGAAGCAAACCTTCCTGATGTCATTTCCCTTCCCTTGTTCCTCTGCACATTCTCTACAACGGAAACAGCATGCACAGGCGGAAATCTGCCCTGACAACACACACTCATACGCCATCACACATGCCAACACATTCATCAAGAAGACATGGGCAGATTGCCGGTGACACTCCAGCCTGGCAGGGACCCTCCCTGCACCAGCAACATCGCTGGGCAAAGCTAAAGCCAGTCAACCGTGCAGAAGCCCTTGGTCAATTATATAAGGCAGTGATTCACACACACTCACAAACACGCATGCACACGCAAAGTGAGACAGCTCACTGACAGCAGGCATGAACTACAAGTCTATATGTTGCAACATTGTAATGAATGTACATCAGACACATCATGAAAGCTGCTTCTCTAATATTTAAAGCCTGTTGGCTCTAAAGCACACATGAGTTTGACATTAAGGTGAAGAATGAAACTGAGTTAAATGAGGGAGCATATCACTTCACTTCAGCTGTGATGGCATCCCATTTGCATAAACTTAAAGTCACATTTTGAGGATGCTCGCTCTTCCCGTTCTCCTCCCTGACTGAGTTAAACGTTGAGCAGTGAATGGGATTAGAGCGGTGGGCGTTGGCTGCAGCAAAACTACCATCCAGGAAATGTTTATGGGCAAATAAACAAAGTGGAACACAGATAAAATAAAAGTGGTTGGAAAGATTTTAGATTGCTTCTCCATCAGCACAAACATGCTAATGCAGACGATAAACGTTCGCACGCCGGTTAAATCCTCATTAGGGTTCACTTAAATTTATTTAATCTCACTGGAGAGAATGAGCAGAGCTGGTCTAATCCCAGGATAAGCAGAAGGGATCTGATATGCAGACACTCGTGCTTTGCCAAATAACACGCTCTTCACATTTTATGGTTCTCTCATAAAGTAGGATAAAAAAGTCTAGAAATACATTCAGCTTTTACAGTAGTAGTATAATCTCAAAAATACAAATGTTACGAATCTAACCTTTAATGTGAGAAAGTGACTCTGTCCTCTTTAGCCCAACTCACATGTTAATTATGGGGTTCAATAATGGAGCCTGAAAAAAACATGGAAGACAATTGATTTTGTGTTTGGTGAACAATTTCTGTGCTGATTTGGAACAATTACTTAGTGATATATTTTTTTAACCAGATTTCTATTTAAAATGTGTTAACTTTTCCTCATGCCGATTACTTTAACAAGGTTTCCAAGTCATCAGGAAGGGAAACAGCAACATCCTCCACCTTTCATTCTGTTTGCTGAAGAATCTAAATAAATAAAAACCAGTCTCAAAAAACCAGAACAAATATTTCCAGTTAAATCCCCTCTAGAGTTTCACAGTCTCCATTTACATTTCTCATGTTAGATGAAGATGAAGGTTTTTTTTCTTGCATCTAGAGTCTGATGGTTGTTATTGAGTCTTGGCAACCTCAAAATGCCACTGTGTGCTGCAGTCGTCTGACAATTAGATTTGGAGAGCTATTTTTTAAATCTCCCTTACCATCCTCTTCACTGAGCAAGAGGCAAGATAAAATTGGGTTCTCATCCAGCCTTATTTGTCACTGTTCCAGTTTTAAAAAAAAAACCTTTTTATTCATTGCTCTCACTGGAAATCCGGACAAGTTCAAGCGGGTTGTGATTTACTTGCCCCCATTTTCTTACTTTCAGAGAGTAACACACACATGCTCCAGTCCAATGGCTGGATCTTTTTGAAGTCTGTATGGGAAACTGGCCTCTGTCTGCATTGTCATATTTATACCTCAATGTCACAGAAAGCCATGAACAGGGATGGGAATTAATCGTGTCATTTCTATTTTATCATTGTCATGATACATTTCAATTAATGATGTTTAAAATCCGACAAAATTGTATTGTTGGGATTGTTAGAATCAGTAAATATCAATGAATTTGAAAAAATGATTAAATACAGTTAATGGCTGCAGGGTAGTAATATGCACAGCAAAACTATTAAAATAAATCAATTATAAGAATTTTTAGAAGGAGGTCTCAAGGGTTGGTTTACTGGGAGGAGGTTGTGGTAAATACTGGGACGTTGCTGTGGTGATGCAGTAAAAAGAACAATTTTCTCTATTGAACAATGCACAAAAAATATGGTTTTCAGTGTGATTCCTTTAAGGTTTTCTCCACATCTTGAGTTTAGAGTGTGCTGTACCTTCTGTGAGGACGAGTCGGTGGCGATGTGGTCGGCCTCCTCCACCTCCCCCATCTTCAGACGACTCACTACCACTGTTCCTGCTGGGCACACACCATCCGACGACCTGGAAAACACAAGCATTGAGCTTCTGATAAAAAAGATCTTTTTTCTGTAACTGCTTCACAATGATCAGACGTGGATGAAGTAACATTCTGGCTTACATTCAGCTTTGAACAGGTTGCACAATTATGAAGCTTGTTGAATTAGGATGCAGCAGCAAACACAGATGCTTTGCTCTGGGATTTCTTTACCTGACAGATTGTGCAGAAAAGTCTGCATACTGAAAAACGCTGAGAAGTTTACAGGGAGTCGAGGGGGAGAACATCTTACTTTACTGCTCAAATGGTGGCCCAACAGAGATGACCAGACCTTTTCAGATACGGTAGAGCAGCATGGCCAATCACTTTTCCAATTGCAGAGCTTGTGATTAAGGAGATGATAGAAAATCTATAGTATTGGCAAGCAGACGGAGGGTTTAAAATGAAGAAAAATGGCCCCTCCACATGACGGCAGCAAGTCTGATCACTTTAAAAGACCCATCCTTAATGTGCTCGGTTCCACTCCAGCTGGAGAAAACGCTGGCTGCTGCGTGCCAGCCAGCGGTCTGAGGGGAGGTAGGAGGGATGACACACGACTGCCCGAGGAGGAAAAAAAATGTAGGGACGGTGATGGAAACAGAAGGGATCCTTTCAAGGCTAATTCATCTTGATGAGGTACAAGGAAGAAGTTTTTAAACACACACAGGAGAAAAGAGGAGAGAGGGAAGGAAGCTGTGTGAGCGAACGTAGGAGGGGGAGGACTGGGAGCCTGAGGAGGCAGCTGCAGGGAAAAAGCGTCTCTGCAGTGGGACACGGAGAGCTTCAGTTAGTGCTTAATGTCTTACAGCATTCTCACAGCAGAGAAAATAACATTGGCTGCTTTCTAAATCTAATCTTTGTCCCTCGCCAGACACCTGTCTAGGTGTTTACTCCAGCGCTGCTCTCCTCGTTTCCTCGTATCCTTCCTCACTACGATGAAGCCGAAGACTGAGAGGAGAGAAAGTCACCCTGACTTTGATTGTATGTACCCACACATAATCAAGGAAATGGAGATTAACATGCATGGCACTCGGCGACAGTCCTCCAGAGGCAGAGCAGAGGGGTGATGGTGGTCCTCTACTCTTCAGATTACACTGCCACAATCCATTAATGAAATCCCCATCCGTCATTCAGACTGGCCATAAAGAATTCAAGATAAATTATTTTATTATTTTATTTCATTATTTTATTCTTCACCAAACGTTACTGCTATTTTTCTCCCAAATGTTTTGTGCGAGTAGAACTCCTCATCTGCAGGAGTTGTGTGTGAGCGGGTGTGCGTGTGTGTGTGTGTGGTCACTGGAGCCATCGGTGATGAACACCGACGGATGATGCATTACTTCACCTGACTGAAAGTTTCAAAACAAACGACGCGTATGTTATATATATCAAAAATAACTTTGTATCATAGCCTCATCTGACACCTTAAAATTGCCCTCTGTCTCTTTAAGAGGTTCTTCCCTTTCTGACACTCCCTTGCGACTGAAAAGTAGTTTGTATGAAAAAATATGCGGAGCTTTAGAAACCCCAGATGGCTGCCAAGGGAGATTCAAGGATTCCTCAAACTTGCATGATAGAATCAAAGCAGCATTTCAAGGAACAGTTTGGAAGAAGGAAAAACATTATAACAAGACATAGAGCTCAAAAATGTAAACTGTTTCATAATACTCCCTTTTTAAGTTCCTTTATCTTGGATCATGAATCAAATTTTTTTCTCTAAATACAGAATTTAAGGTTTAATTTTTTTAAATGTATTTATGTTTGTCATGTTGGAGGCGGTCTTCTATACATACATACATCCCATACTTTAAAGTTTAAGTAATTGTTTACAATTCAATAACTTTTTTTGCAATTAATCATTAAAAGTAACAGATCAATTGGAAAAAAAATTGGGTAGATTAATGCCTTTTTCAAATCCAACCTCCCTTTCAGAAGGCACAAACATAAACTAAACACCTGCTCAAATACAATCTGTAAATATTATCTCTGCTGAGATGAAGAACACCTTGAAATGGGCTGAGATAGTTTGATTTAGCTCGGTCTCCATGCTGCAGGTTCTCCAAACAAACAGTGGTAAAAACAAGGAGAGAAACATCCTGAAAAGATTTAAATACAGTTTTGCCTCAGAAGAAACCTGAAAGGGCCCTGACGGTAGCGTTAGTTAAAATCGAAGACCATTCTCTCCTCCCAGCCTTGCGCTGCTCTTTCCATCTGTCGGAGCTGGCATGGAGACAAATCTGCAGATTGTTCTCTCCTTCTAAGTCCATCTTCCACTTGAATCTAATTGGCCCGGGATCTTTTTTTATGACAACACTTAATCAGACAGCTTTGTTCGAGTGACAAAATAATGTGTTTAAAATGTCTGCTACGAATTTGGCACAATTAAAAAATAATTAGCTTTCAGAGATGTGCCTTACATTTAACAGTTATTTTCTTTTAAAAGCTTTCCTTGCAACTATTAAGCAACAAAAGGTGCAAAGTGATTTATTATGAAGAAAAAACCCTTTCTAAGGTTTGTCATGACTCATGACCAATAGCGATTGAAGTTTAGGTTTTTCCAACACTTTAATTACAGAATTCAAAACATGTTCTTTACTGATGGGAATAAAACAATTTGAAAATATTCTTTTGTCTAAATATGTATTTGAATCCATTCCAAAAGCAAAAAGTGCTGCATCTATGCAACAACGCACAAGCTGAATGAAAATTTCCCAGTGAACTCTGACTGCACACAGTCGTCAAAACATGAGGGGAAGAGTAAAGACAGCCGGCGCATTTCACTGTAATCTCCATAAGAATGAATTTAACAAACAAATCTGACAATCCCTACAAGACAGATGCGTTTATTCATTTGAAAGAGCAGTGGATAAGAAGCAGAGTGATGCTGCATTTGGCAGATGATTGAGAAAGAGCTTCACGAGAAATTATACTGAATGCGGCTTATTCAACGCAAATGTGGTTAAACTAAATGTCTCAACTGAAACAAGAGAGAGCAAATCTAGATTCAACTTTATTTCTTTCCATTTTGTTTTTAGGAAGCCAGAACCTTGTTCTTCTTTCTTAAACATGGTTTTTGGTTTAAGTTTCAAATTTATCAGTGTCAACCTTGTGTTTAATTTAACAATTAAAGCAGCAAACATCTAGGAAAAAAAAATTGTGCAACAGGTTCTTAGATGGAGGTAACAATAGAAAATGTATCAAAAATAGAATAATTACAAATTGAAATCATCTGGTGGCAGTTTGATTTACTATGATCATAAACACATCAGAGCATTCAAGTTCACTCTTCGGTGTAGAAGTTCACGTCTCAAAATTTGCTGTTTTCAGTATCAGTGAGATGTTTAAAATGAAAATTTCAAACTTAACTGAACAACTATCTGCCACAACAACAACAACAAAAAAAAAACAATCTCTGTGATCTCTGTTCAGGAACAGTTTGGAGATGTAATATTTCAGAAACCTCTAAAACAGATGAAAACATCTGTATTTAAGTCTGAGTTTTACCAAAAACGCCATCAAACAGGTTTCTTGGGTGCATTTGCAAAAAAAAGTGTGTCCATTGTTCAACTTGTTATGGTTGATCAAGAGAAATTTGTCTGAGATATCTGGCCAATAAATTGGTCTTGAGCAACATTTCTTCCAGCTTATGAAGGTACTGTGGATATTAAGACTTGTTGCCAAAAATACTCAATTTGTTCCAATTTCTTCAGATAATCTACAAATATCCTAAAGTTAACATGATGTGACAGGCAAAGACAATATTTTAACTTCAACAAAATGATTCTTGAAGAGTTAAACTTTGCATAAAGCAGTTGATCAAATGAAGGATGATGCACCCCTCAGGTTCCATGCCAGGTCTTTATTGCACTTTTTTGGTTTTCACCTTGAGCTCCTTTTTTTGGGCCTAATTCTTCTTTCATCCCCCTTTTATCCACTTTTTTTTTTAAGCACATGCTGCACTTTATGCTGTGATGGTCAGGTACAAAGACTACATTGAACAAGAGAACTATTGATCAAGAGCACTTTAAAAGATTAAAAGAAAGTTTTTTTCTTCTTGGTAGAAAAAAATTAAGGAAAACTTCTGCACAGCCCTGGACGTTCATGGTTTAATTAATTTGGACAAATACCCCCATCTATATCGTTAAGCTGTGACATTTAGGAAAAAACTCCTCGCCACCATGTGAAATGTGTTCTCGGTGATACCATTTTTGCTGGTATCATCGTATTCCCTTGTATGCTAAACTCTTGACAATTTTCCAGTGAAAGTTTGCTTAGACTAATAAAATGGATGTAAACAGATGAAAGCAAAGGCTTTCTTTTTACTCTGAAGTAAATAAGTATCAAATGTAATGCCAAGGTAAAGACAAAAATACATTTCAAGGGTCCTAGTTTAGCATCCCATGACTGCAGAACAAAGAAAATCAAAGCATGGATACTTCTGTGGTCGTTAGCTGGTTTCCCCTCGGGAAAAGTCTCACAAAGGAAAACACCTGACAACCACAGAAACGAATCCAAGCACCGCTGGCAGCGTTCCTCCCTTTTGCTAAAATGGTAAGACACTGAAAATATCCTGCAGAGACCGGAGAAAACTCTGCAGGTTTTTTTTTTTGTTGTTGTTGTGAGTTTTGGCATTAGAACAGTGATTCTATCGGAACACCTTAAAGCTCCACATTGCCTGTAGGATGGAAGCGGCGAGAGATAAGGGATGAAAACACTGCCAAGATTATACACGGCAGCAGGAGTACTACGAGCTTGAAGTGTAACAGCGGAACTGTAGATGGGAATCTTGACCTATATACAGCTGGACGGGTGAACTATATATAGCGCTGGCTGGTTTTCACTGAAGACTGATGTTAGGACACAGGACAGGACTAATCCTGGTGATTCTTATGAAGCATGATTGATGCCGTTACATGTCTCAGCAGTTAGTCCATGTTTAGCAAAAGAGGAATCCACTTTAATGTTATTACAAGCGATGCAGACAAAAAGAGACTGCTTCCTGACTTGAAGTATATTCCCAAAGAAAAGGCTGGCCTGGTTTCCAGCTCATGAAAGAGCTGCAAATGTTCAATTTAAAAAGAGTACAACACAACGCATGTATCATGTTTAAGTTTGTAAAATCTGTTCTGCTCCAAATCGGTGTATTTATTCTCCTACAGATTTTTTTTTTATGTTTCCATGGTGAATCAAGCATCAGATTTTTAATAAGAAGCTGATTTGACTGGAGCACACCACTGTGATAAATATGATCATCATGCTGATGTATGCGGTGCTAAAATTCTGAGAAACAACTGAAGTAAGCAGAACAGGAGCTAACGTATGTCAGCGAGTGACTCATATTTGCACACAATTTGTGAATTTAATGCGTTTGTTTACTTCAGCTCCATTTCCTTATTTCTCTTGTTCTTTCTCTCTCTCCCACACACACAAACGCACACACACTCCTGCATCCTTGGCAAAAGAGAACAGTCTTCACGCCACATTTACCATTATGTTGGTGCATAAATACTGTCAGGAACTGTCTGGGATAAGCTGTTCACAGGAGAAGCAAGGTGGAAATAGTGTGCAGTACATAGACCGTTTCATCAACCAATCAAAATATTTAAAGACGCTTCTTGAGAGTACTGATTACTTTTGGATGGATAACTAAAGGGAGTGCACAAGCAAGAAAGTCACCTCTGGGAATCGCTACATGATTATGAAAGAGAGGTTAAAGTGACCGATGATGAAGTTCAGCACAAGTTTCCTCCTGTAGGGTTTCCTGTGGCTAACCAGCACTCAGGACCTGGTATACTTTGATCTTAATCTGCAGTCATGCCAGGAGGATGAGCAGAAAAGTTAAGAAATGCAGGCTGGCAAAGTCTGGCTCACCTTGAGAAAAATCTTTATCCCACGCCAGAAGCTCAACTTCTTAATATGAGGTCCTAAAACCAGTAACTTCTCTACAGGGAGACGAGCACAACTGTATACAATATGCAGCGTGAAACCTCTTTGTCCAACCAGATAACATCAGATGTTCAGATAAGAATAAAAAGCTGGTCAGTGACAAGAAAAAACAGAAACCTTTATTAAACCATTGTTTCTTTTGAATCCAGAGGTTAGACATACACATTCAAAGACAGACTGAGGACTGTGAGGTACAATCTGTCTCTCGTTTGAAAAGAGAAGGCTCACCATTCTCAGACTGCCGACTGCAGCAGCAGCGTTCCAAAATCGATGCAGTATTGTACAACTAAGAATGCCAACACCATCCGGTGACTAGAGGATCTCAAAGTCCATCTCTTCCACTCCTGGAAAATGCTGGTGAGTAACTCATTTCCCACCTAAATAGTGGTGATAATGCCATGCAAGTTAAATCATTTTCCCAACTTTATTTCAGCATGCATAATGAGTCATTAGGTTTGGAATCCAACAGCTGATAAAATGTGATGGGAACAATCAAGATGTCGTGTTTCTCTGTAAAGGTGGATTTTAATATGGACCTAAGAGGATTCAACAGTAGCTCAAGTATGGCCTTTTAAGGATTTGATTTCCTATTTGAGCTTTCACGGCTAGTTAATTTCTTGCTAAGCTGCAGCAGAGGAACAATGACACATGGAACGGGGTTTGGCTCAAGAACGCCGCTGGAAGATTTGAAGAAGACAAACTGTGGGTTTTTGTTCCCCATCATTTGCACTGAAATTGCTTCAGGAAGAGACCGTGAAGCAACTAATAACTCCTTCAATGTGCACATGTGAATTTAAATACTGTTTGCAGAGTTCTCATGTGCCTAATAATTAAAGTTGGATTTAGGATCCAGATGCAGTGGGTAAGAGCAAATAGTGAGTTAATCACCTCATTTAACAAACATACATGCTGGATGCCTAAGCAACCGTAAGTGATAAACACTCTAAATCGCAGCAATACTTATTACTGCTGTTTTACAATTGAATGCAAAGCTGCTCTATTTGGATTCAATCACAATGAAGATGCGAGACTTCTGGAGGATGTGTTTACGCTCCCAGCTGGTTCTGTTCGGCCGTGTGCATACATTCTGAGGATGAAGACGGATAACGTACATTCAGAGGATTAGCCAAGTGTAAATCAATGAGAATTGGATAAGTGCAGGTAGTGAAGACTGTTAGAGTGAGGAGGAAGGTGGAGCGGTGGCATACGGCGTGAACTGTTAGCTCAGATGATGACCTTCTATACCACTCACTTAATAATCACTGTATAATCAATTCTAAGGTATGAAATCAGACCACAGAGTTCAAAACAAGTGTTTTTCTTTTTTTTTTTAAAGCAGCTGTTTCCACATGCATGAGTTTGGAACAATAATAAATACAATCTCCTCGTCTATTTCAGCATGAAAGTGAGAAAAGGCTTCATTTAACCAAAGCTTTATAATTACTTTTTAACAAGCTGTGAAGAGCATAGTAAACAAAATCCCCTCATCTTTCCAACAGCTCCTTTATGTCCTTTAATTGCTCTGGAAATCTGGGGAAACACATGCAGAAGTGCTTTGCAAAAAAAAAAAAAAAAAAAGATAATATGTGTTGTTTCTTTTCGTGAACACACAAATCAGCTGTTAAAATCCATGGTATAGGACAATTTAAATCCACAAAGGTGATGTTCAAAGCAAGAAACAATAAGCTTCCAATGAATATTCAAAGTGTATTTAAGAACACAGAGGGAATTTAACGGCAGAGAGAAAATCAATTAAAACCTGCTGTGTTTTGGCAGCACTCTTAAAGGCATGCGTTTCCGTTTGTGAAGTGTAGGATAGATAGATGAAGAAAAAATACTGCGTAGTTGAAGAATATATATTGTTGTTTTGAACATTTCATATTTATTCCTCAGTGTTAGATTTTTTTCTTTTGGGATTTGGACATTACCTTTAAATCAAAATGTCCTTTCTTCATCTTAATTTTTTTAGCTCAACAAACGGATAAGTACTGACAGAAAACATAATTCAGACTGTTGGGAACAATTCATAAGTTTTTAGTTACAAAAAGTTATGTAACTAAAACTAACTAATCAAAAATGATTGTTAGACTTAGACACAACAAGGTGAATCCCACACAGCTTTTAACACATGTACTATATGTCAGGTCGTCTTTCTGTTTCTTATACACATTTTTGTTGACTACAGTTCATTGTTCAAGATGGTTTTAAAATCTTAAAACTTAAGATTCTGTAAAAAGAGACATAAATGAGTAAAAAATTTAAAGTTAAACCAAGAGAACTTTGGAAAGCCCGGGGTTTTATTTTGCAAACTAAGTCAAGTTAAATTAATTAAGGTAATTTTTCTAACAAATTCAATCCAATTACGCTTTAATTCAATGCGGTGCAAATTAATGATGCTAATTTAGAATGGCTACTCATCAGAAAACCACCAGATTGAAACAAATCTTTACCTCGGCTCAACGCTTAGCCCCGTTCCTCCTCAGCTTTACGTCAGTAGGGAAACAACAAGAGGAGAAATTCCCTTTAAACAGAAAAATACCTCCAGTGGAAAAAGACTGGGGGAGGACAGCCATCTGCCTCAGCTGGTTGGGGGGTGAGATTCCCTGATGAATGTCTTCAGTAGAGCTGCCAGGCTTTTGAAAATCATTTGACAGTCTTCTGCTGTATTTCCTATCCATCAAAAGCCTGTCTATCAGGGCATGCTTCCGCACTTCTGTGAAGTGACTAACATCCCTTCAAGCTTTCCTGATCTTGACATAAACACTAAAGACAGCAAACCTTGCTGTGTCCACAGGCAACAAATCTTTCACAAGTACAGATAAAACTTACTAATGAGGGTGTTAATTGTACTTCATCTGAAATATTAACAATTTTTTTTTTTGTCCAAATATCTTCAGTGTAATGTTGCTCCAGCATTATGAATTTCTTGACTGGCTGGTTCTTTGGTTGCTAAATGAGGCATGATAATCAGTGTGAATATGGAATTGATGTTTAATTCTTTGGCACAAATGAGCAAATTTTCAATAATATAGATTTCATTCCTGAACTTTTTGAATTTTAATAGACCTGCTGGGTGTTTTTAAATAAGATAATAAGATAAGATTACCTTTAGTGCATTAAGTGCAGAACAATATATTTTTTTTGGAGATGAAAAATTAAGACTAGACATCAATAAGTGAACATTCCCTAACAGACGGATACATATTTAATACTGTTTCCACTTTTTTATATCACTGTATGCAATCTTAAATTGATTTATAAATCTCTTTCTGTTAAAGACTCGTACATTTGTGCTCCTTGTTCACATAATGCATCTGGCTGCAGAGGCCCACACGATGCACAAACAACAGCTTGATTATTTATGGCTCATTTTTCAATGCTTTGGCTTATTTTTGATGTTCAGACTAAATTATCACTAAATCACACAAGGCTGGTTTATATGATGCAATGCACCTCCGTTTCAAGTCACCTAATGCATCTTTTACATAATTCATACCAATATATAATCTGCAGTACCCTCACTAATGGTCCAAATTAAATTATGAAGTGAGAAACATTTTGCTTGCTTGGTTATTGTGTCATTTATTTGCTGTAGAATACAAAGAAATGATCTAGCTTTACTGCTTTTTAATTTAGATGTAATTTTCTTTCTATCAAATTTAGATTAATTCTTGACCATCTGCAGTTTATCTCGTGCCCACAATGTTTTCTTTTTTATTTCAATGCCAAACAACGCGACTGGGCCACAATCTGTGAAGACTCCACGTTATTGGCTATCCCAACATTAAACCATTAACAATATATATCATGGCAGACACATGATCAATAGATAATTTCTGATAGAATATTCAGTATTCAATAAAATATTCACTGAACTCTGATCCAGAACTGCAAAGCATTCTGGGGCTTATAGGCAGAGGAAAGACTTCAGCTGTTCAACATCTCACAGCCAGCTAAGCAAGGTTGGTGTGGTATCAATAACTCCTTCACTCTTCGGTTACCTAGCAACTCATTCCCTCTTTGGTTACCTAGCAACTCATTCACTCTTTGGTTACCGAGCAAAGACTTGTTGAGTATCTTGAGCTGCAAGAGTTTCAGGTTTTGCCACTGTGCCACATAACTGCTCAAAAATAATCCAAAAAAAAAAAAAAAAAACATAGTGTGGAGTGAAAACTGGATAAAAGAGAGAAATGTCACACCAACAGTTTGGAAGTATTTCAGATATTTAAAACAAAACATTAATCAATAATTATCACTATCAATATGAAATGCTTATATCCTCATATGTTTTTCAGCCGTATCGTCCAGCCTTTTGTTCTACTACACATTAACATTTCAGAGTACCTACCAGGTGTGCTGTACATAAACACACAGTATGTCTACCGTTACAAGGACATTTCATCGACTTCCTTTCATTTTTAATTCATTTCTATAGCCTAAACCTAACCATTGCATGCCTAATCTAAATAGTAACCTAAACTCAATTCACACCCTAGTCCTAAATTTAACCCTTAACCCTACAAAAAAAAGAGCCTTACTAGGTGAGAATTGGCGAAATACACCCATATGCTCACATATACATAATTCAGAAAGCTGAAGGTCATACCAACATAGTTTCAACTTTTACTATGCAAATATTGATGTAAAAAGTAATCATAAAAGTAGATATCATCCCCAGATATTAACTATTGATGAGCAAAAAAACGACCTGCCACATGTAGGCAACCAGTGTCTTCATATGGCACATCTGGAATGCCGAGGCAGGGCTACAGGAAACAGAATCAAAGACTCCCTGTTATTTCATCAAAGACACAAATGCTATTTCCAAATCTAAATCTACAGATGCATGCACACTAATTCTCAAGAAAGCAATGACTCATTATATCAACATCATCCCTAACAGCGATCCAAGACACTACAACAAAACCATGCCAACAGTAAAGAGTGAAAAAGCTTCACATGCTCTTCTCTAGATAGTTGATTGTTAAAATAGGGAGCAGGCTGCAGAAGATGCTCTGCTGTGGGAGGATAAGTGTGCAGGTGAGCTTGAGGAAAACAGATGGAGTGTAAAATTAGCTTTTGATAATGCAGATTGCAGTGGCTTTTTGACACAGGTAGGCAGTAAATAATAGGTGTTCTGTGCTCCACTGAATTTTTCTTGAAATGGAAACGAATGATGATAGACTGAGTGTTTTTAAGTGGTACAAAACAGATTCATGGCATGCCAAATGTTCTTCTCACATAGAGATGCACAAGAAGCAGATGCATGGATAATAAAGGTTAACCCACTGAGCAGAGAAGCATTGCTTCGGGTCATTCTAAAGATCAAGGAACAGAAATAAAGGCAGAAAGTGTAGAGGCTAAATCTGTTTCAAAAGACCCAGTGGTAGGTCTTTTTTTGTTCAGTCTAGAGTATCACTTCATCTCTAAAGAAACATTCTTAACACCCTGCTGGTTTTATCCTCTTTTCTTTAGCTACTCTTCAGTTTCAAGACTGATTTGAAAATGTCCCTTTAGTCAAATGATGCAATAGTTTCTCATCCCTAACAGCAGGAGAGCGAGCTGTAAAAATTCTCACCTAATTCAGCAGAAACCAGATACACTGCAGAAGAAAAATACATATGCCCTTTGTATTACTCTCATAGTTTTGATTTTACTATACCATTCCTATTAGAGATAGGGGCCTCAAAAAGACCTTATGAGGATGCTGGCTAAAGCTTGTAATAGAGTATTTTCCAAATATAAACAGGTCCAAAATGAACATAGCTGCCACTCAGACAGGAAGAAGCCATTACTCCAAATTTACAAAACTGCAGTCAACATTTTTGGATCTAAAGGGGACGATCTAGACTCAGCCTCCAGCTTCAGTTATCACAGCTCTAAACTAAAGATCAGGCCTGGAATCTGTGTGTTGTGATGAACTCTGACCTTAAAATTCAGAGACACATAAAGACAGTTACAAAGTCAGCCTTCTATCACCTGAAGGACATTTCTTGTCCAAGCAAGATCTAGAAAAAATCATCCATGTGTTTATCTTTAATTGCACTGATTACTGAAACAGTTTCATCACAGGGCTGCCTATAAAGAATTGCTGCAGCTGCAGCTTATTCAGAACGCTCCTGCTGGTGTTCTCACTAAAATCAGGACAACAGAGCACGTCACCCAAGTTCTGAAGTCCTTCCACTGGCTCCCTGTAGGTCACAGTAAATACTTTTGCTAATTTATAAATCACTGAACAGTACAGCAACAAAATATTTTAAAGACATGTTGTTGCTGTATCAACCTTCCAGACCTCTCAAGTCTTCTGGTTCTGGTTGACTTTGTATCTCCAGAATGAAAACTAAACAGCATTCAGGTTTTATGCTGCTCTAATCTGGAAAAAACTTCCAGTTAACTACAAAACTGCTAAAACATTGAGTTTATGTTTATAGTTGCATTTGATTAATAATAATAAGCACTGAATAATATCAATCATAAAACGTTCATGAATAAGCAGGTATAGGAGACAAATGGATCAACGGATGTGGCAACTTTGAATAAAATCCTTCACAAAATCACTTTTTAAAAACAAAGATTTAAGACGCATTCTGCTCCTCTCTTAATGTCTTAATTAATTCAAATCTTCTCATTAAAAGTTTTTGAAAAACTTAATACAGAAGCCAAGAAATTATGTTTATGCTTTTCACCAGCCAAGGGACAAGAAGTCCTCAGTGTCATCAGTGAAATTATAACAGCTACTGAACTGACTCCAACACATCCACCTTCAGGGAGGCTGAGCAAACTTTAAACCCAACATCTGCCAGCTGCATCCTGAATTTTGATCGACTTTTATCCAAGTTATTTTGAATATCTTGAAAGAGGTTATTCTGACCTGAATAAAGAGAGTTGCAATCAGGGAGGGCTAAGATAAGATCACTGTGATGTTGCTCAATTAGTTCACAACAATTCATCTGCTAAGCATGAAGTAATGACCCAGTACTGAACATCTAACCAGTTTAATTATAGGTTTATCTCAATGAGGGATTTGAATTATCATTTAAAGCCCATTTTAACAAATTACTCATTTAATTACAATAGCTAGAGTCCTGGTAAAAGAAAATTACCATTGTTGTTGCGTTCATGGAGTATAAAAAGATAAAAAAAAAAAACAAAAAAAAACAGCTGGGGGTTTTTAATCAAATGAACTTGGATAATTTGTCATCAGTCTGACCACTTCTATAAAAGCAGGCGTTTAGTCAGTCAATTTTTCTGCAGCATTCAGGTGTGTTAAAGCACTACCAAGGTAGAAATAAATCAGCATTGTCCTTAAAGGGGCAAGTGTTGCTGCCATCAGTCTGATAAGGGTTACAAAGACATCTGGCTGAACTAAATCATTCTACAGTTAACTGACTGTTCAGAGCAGGAACCATTAAAGACAGTAGAACCCAGCAAAATTATTCCAAAATGGAGCCAATCAATGCTTAGAGAAAATCCAAAACAGAATCATAAAGCTGAGATTCAACAGAACAGATGAAGCTCGGCCCAGACTGGTTCATCTACAGGATGATAAAATCAGAGTAACTCTACAACAGAATGGCTAAAAAAAGACCTTTTTAAGAATTTATAATAGCCTATAAAAGTAAAGACCTCAACCTAATTGAAATGCAGTGGGAGTTTAGGAGAGCAGGGCAGAATAACATGTCTGTAGACCTAAATTAATGAAAGGAATATTTTGAAGAGTGGGATAAAAGTTCTCCACAATGATGTAAGAGACTAATAAAATCAGACAGAAAACAAGTACTGAGAGTTATTGCTTTTCAAAAGGTTTGAAGAAGCGGTTAAATAATGGGGTATACTTAATTTTTTTTCAATAAAAACCTTCCTTTTCCAATATCTATAGATCATGAGTGTGAAACTCTGGACCTCAAGGGCTGAAGACCAGAAACTTTTAGCAAATCTGAATCAAATGGCCTTAATGCAGGGCTGGGCACTCCTGGTCCTGGAGGGCCCGTCTCCTGCAACTGTTAGACGTCTCCCTGGTCCAACACACCTGAATCCAACAGCTGAATCACCTCCTCAGTGCAGTCAGGTTCTCCAGAGTCCTGCTAATGACCTCATCATTTGACTCAGGTGTGTTGAAGTAGAGACACATCTAAAAGTTGCAGGACACCGGCCCTCCAGGACCAGGAGTGTCCACCCCTGCCTAAATGCCTCAGCAGCACACAACCAAATTCCACATTGCCCTCCTTATGACCTAATTATTTGAATAAGCTGTGCTGAAGAAGAGGCACAGCTAAAGGCTGTGGAAACCTGCCCTTCAGGATACTCCTACTTTAGATAACCATGTCTCAATCAAAGAACCCACCATGTAGATATAATCCATTTCTCTTCATTAAATCGAACAGAACATTTTCCAGCTCAATGCCTGTGAAAGTAAAGTGTAAAAAATGCAATAAAAGCTAATTTTACTGTTTCACATTCACAGAAAATATGTTCAATTCACACACCGAGCTGATAATGACAAGGTAAGTCTTAGGCCAACTCTCCCTGAGGGACTTTGGGTCACTTTGAAAAAGAACCGTGATAAGAAAGGTCAGCCGTGGCTCTGCTATCAGTACCAGCCTTTCAGGTCAGGTCATCACAGGCAGCACTGAGCTCACTACCCATTTCCAGAAAATAAAAGGGATTTAAGAGGCGCTCTGACACGGGTCACTGGTAGACACAAGGCAGACACTGTTCTGCATATCATCTCATTTTGAAGGTATTAAGGTACTGCGATCACAATACAGTTGCAGAGCAATGTCAGGTTCAAGTTCATGCAAAGAAGACTGATGCAATCATAATACAAACTGGATTTTTTTCCCCTCTTATGAATATAAAGTACAGACAGAGCAGCATACACAAAAGCTATTTATCCAAGTTTCTTTAGTTCAAAATTATTTAGGTCATTAGAGTATAATTCCATTGTGGCAAGTGAATATGTGTGTGTGTGGGGAATAAATGTGTTATATTTGTCTATCTGAAGGTAAATCTGTTCTCCACTGTCTAAAAATACGGCCCAAAGCCCTTTGAGAGTTTCCATTCCGCGCCGAGTTTCCTCAAATGAAAACAAAACCTAAAATAAATTAAACCATTACTTTGTTAATTAATGTAAATGCAATTGAAAATAGAGTCTACAATAAATATGTGGGCTGTGAAAGGGTGCGGTTCCACTGCATCCATCTTTCCCAGGACGGAGGGACATTATTTAGGGTCATTCTTTGGCCCATGTCGGTTTTGTGATGGAAAGGAACAGCGTTTTATTTTCAGTCATCCATCAATTTAAAGTACTGCTTGACAGATCATATTTTATGCTAAATAAAAAAAAGATCAACTCTTAGGAGCCACAAGAGCTAAAAAAAAGAACAAACAAATGAATTATCAACTAATGCATTGTTTTCCAGAGTGGATCAGAAATTTTAAAATGCATTTCATGCCTCAAAACAAAATAGAACCATAAATGAATCATGACGTAGCATGTAGAAAACTCAGTCAGTGCAAAAAACCAACTGGTGCCTAGAGAGAACCGTTTCAAATAACTCAATTATTATCCTAACACAATATTTAACATCCTTGTTTTTTTCTCAGAGCCTGAGCTGAGTCCTAAAATTGTAAAATTTTAGGACCAAACACAATCTTGAGAGAAAACTGTAAGTTTGTCAGATAAATTTATGTAGTCTGTATATCAATGTTCCTTCAGGATTTATCATATAAGGTTCAATAACTAAAAATCTATTATTTTTATGAAAATTACTACAACTTTAAAATAAAGCAAATTATCAGGAAGTCTGTCAGATAAACTTACTTTAAAGTTTGCCACACGTTTTTGTAGGGTGAGGAGGGATTTTACATGTTACTAAAATAATTGCTATGCACAAATAAATTTTACTGCTGAAAATCTCCGTTTCTCATTTTGGTGACAGGAGGCTCTCTCTCTCTGCCACACTCAGGGTGAAAGAAGTTGGTCATTTTTATTATGATTTTTTATTATGCTCCCTTTAGAAGTGACGCTTTCAGCGACATGATTTACATTAACAGCACAGAAAAAATGTGATTCTGAAAGAAAAACATTCCAGTTTGAACATCTCTAGTCTCATGTTTTTAGACCCCAAACACCTCAGTTTTGGTTTATTCTCTACTTTTTACCATAGGATGACATTTAAAGGGCATATATCACCATTTTTTTCAGTCTTGTAGCCCACAACAACTATTTTCTTTCCTCAAACTGAAATCCACACACATGTAAGAAAGCATGACAGAAAAAAAAAGATTACAGGGCATGAAAAGAAAAGTTTCTGAAGGGTGATGACCTTTCATCTAGAATGCCAAACTCAGGCATCTGTGCATAACACAATGTTCACCTGAGACTTGACTTGATGGAGTTGGAGACTGTAAACCTAAATGAATGAAAACAACATTTTGAAGGACTAAACACCAGCCATGTTTAGTATGTTTTAATCAAATTGTACTTAGTTAAAGTCCATTTTGTTTGGGGAAGTTTGAATGCATAATCAAACTCCAGTTTATGTTTAACATTTTCTTACCTAATCAGCTTTATTCACCTACATTATCATCTACTGCTGCAAAACCAGTTAACATATTCTCAGCAAAGGTTTTCCTTAAGGTTTGAGGTTTTTTCCATCTCCTTGTCCCAGTGGAAATCCAGTGGACTCTGGACTGTTTGATTTTTCTTTCCTGTTTTTCATTAAAGTGTGGCTGTAGAGGCTCACTTTTCATCTTTATGGGTTTTTTGATACTTATTAGTTCATACACATGATAATTTGGCAAGATGTTCAGAGATACTAGGTTCTAAGAATATTAGATATTTTTAAAAACCTGACCAGAACCAACAGAACAAGGCATCTGCTTGAATACCTTTTTTTCTAATTCAATGTGTGGTCCTTTGGAAACACATTGTTAGCATCCTTGGTTCAAGCACAACGTTGGCTTTTGCCCAGAGTTTACCCAACATTACAACAATCTCCTCTAATGCCAGGGGATATGTTGAATAAATAAACTGCACATTTCAAGCATGGAAAGAAAATTGATAATTATTTTGACTAAATAGGACATTCACCCAAGGCTGCTTGCCAAATTTGACATCTCATTCCTTCATTTTTTAGCTTAAGCTGTGATTTGGAGCTAAACTGTGTGCCATGGACATTTTTTACCCCCTAAATATATTCAACATGTCTCAGGTTTGATTTGTCAAGTGCCTCCAGGATCTTACTTTCAGATTTCATGTCCCAGCCAGGTTATTGTAACACAGAAAAACTCTCTCATTCTATGGCTATCCATTGGATTAGTCTTTACTAGCTGTAAACACAACAGGAAAACTTTCTGCTCTGTTCTTAGAACGATGGAGAGATGCATACAGTTGGATTTCTGTGAGAGAAAAGCTTTGAGCCAGTAAGCTCTGAAGCACAAACCAAAGCTCTCACACCTCGACACAGCTCAGTCGGAAGAAGACACATTAGTCAGATTTTGAGTGAACGCAGCTCAAGGGCACTACTGCTTTTCCTGTTCCGCATATGTGTGCCGAGGCCAACACTGCAGCAAACCCAGCAGTTAGGAGAAATGTTAATTATTCACCCTTCAGCACACTAATCAGCCCTAATCTGTGGAGTGATGAATCTTTACCACCCACACAATTCAGTTTGATTAGAATTTCACTGTTAACAATTCAGTGCTTCTGAATGTATAGCCTCCTCAGAATGCTGTAAAACTCAACAAAACAACAATTTAAACAACAATTTTCATTTATAGAGAAGGGCACTGTGCATTTTAACCTCGTGTCAGATGTTTTTATGATTTTACATTTCAAAATCTTTGCTTTTTGTCACATTTTTTGAATATGATAAAAATTATATTCATGTCCCACATAAAGAATTTGCAACAGAGAAGTAAAACTCACATGCCTTAAACGAACTGGCTTTACTCCCCCAGTCTTGAGTGTAGATCTCAGTTTGGCTGCAGAGTGCTCAGATAGCTGTAACATTACACCTTTTACCAACCTATTAAGATTTTATGAAGCAGTCTTATATAGCCTCCTCACTAGGTGGTTTCCAGAAGTAAGTTTATGAAAGGTACTTGTTAATTCTTTTCACTTTTCGTCTCTTGTCTGCTTCTGCAACTTCAACCTCAAACATCATGATGACTATTGTCTAATTTTAGAGTTAAAGACTCAGTCTGTCTTTAGACCATTTTATAATTAGTCAGTGTTTAAGTGACTCAATATTTGTAATCATAAAGTTAGACACTATAGAAACATTGATGTGCTGAAGTTCTCATCAAGATGCAACTTGAATTTGTTTACACCTCTGCTACACTTTGCAGGACTTGGAAACTTTAAAGGAAATGCCAAAAACAACCTAATGAACAGTTTAGTTTCTTTCAAATAAATCCTTTAGACTTTAATGGGGCTTTATTAAAACAGGTTAGATGCTTATAGGCAGTACTGCAATAGACAGTGACCAGAGAGCTCTTACTTAAAGAAACAGGGAGTTCAAGAGTTTCTGTCAATGAGCCAAGCAAACATTTGCTCAGAATTAGACATGGACCAGTAACAGAGTCTAGTGGTGTGATAACACCGAGTAAAACATTATGCTCTGATAGCACTGGGGTGTTTACACAATTTAAAATGAAGATAAAACAAGATCTTCTGTTTTCTTTGTAGAAACAAGTAATCCTGCTGCTGTTAAAACAATACTAAACATTGATTCTTGTAAACATTTCTATATTGCTGTGTTGATTTTCAGAAAATTAAGTAGAAAGTATAGCGCAAACCAATCCTAAGCTGATGTCACATTACGTCCTATCTTGCTTTGTGTTCTGCTGTATTGAAAAGCGTGGATTACACGGGTCTGAAGCCGGCGTCTGGAACTCCAGCCCTCAAGTCCCACATTATGCAGCCCTGCTCTAACCTGAATCAAACTGCTGAATTACCTCCTTAGTGTGTTCAGAAAGTTTTGCAATGGCCGGGTTATTAACTATTCATTTGATTCACTTACATCAAAAAGCTGCAGGACATTTGTTGACACTTGATCTAAACACGAGGAAACAAAGAGGATTTTGTGGAACATCCAGTCAGGTCTTGTTTCTAAAGTAAGCGTGTGGCTTTTCAAGAACAGTGCATGTTCATCAGGATCAAAGGTGTGAAATTAAGTGCTTTCTTGTGTCAGGATTTTTGCCATCATCTCACTTAATTAACTTCCTTTTTTCATTTTTACAGATCAATTAACTGTTAGTGAATGGAGTTTCATTGCTACACTGGGACTCCTCAGTGGTCAGATAGTGTAGCCTGTCACTTTAAGTTTCAAGCATGTTGAGGTGGGTAAACCTTCATCAGTGCAGTTTTGTCCTTGATGGCTTGTTGCTGCAATATTTGAGTTTGTCAGCTAACAAACTCAAATATTGAGTGTGCAGCAACATATGTTACATATAGGAGTAACACTGTGTTGAAGTATTTTATGAAACAGGGAAAAATCTGTCCATTTTCTCTGTGTTCTCATGTAAAGAGTATTTAAGATATAGGGAAATGGTTAGGAATGTGAAAACATTATTTTAATTGTGGCTTTTTAAAAAGGTTTTTTTTTTTTTTTTTTACTTTGGCAGCAGTCCCAGTCCAATCCTTACTTAGATTGAAAACCTCGAAGGAGCAAATTATCACAACCTAAAACAAACATTTAACAAAATCTCAATTTGGATTTTTCATCACAGATGTAATCTCACAAAGTAGATTAGTCTTTTACACACATCAGTCGCGTAATTGAGTCTTTCTTATAAGATCGTCATTATTCTGTTCTGGTAATTCAAAGAGATGTTTCTGAGTCACTACACAGATCAAGAACCTCAGACGAAGACCAATTTATTAAAATGAGGGTTAAGACTGCTGCAAACTTACCAGTGAGGAAAAACAACCGCCTCAGTAAAATATTAGATAAACTGAAATGAAAACAGTCAAGATTTTATGAGTTCTATTTGAGTGGTTTATATCAACTGCCTTATTGAAGGTTGACGCAGGAAAATCTTCTTACTAAAACGTGGAGCAAGGTTTTCCTTAGAGAAAGGACCTTTGATTAATGAGTCCTTTTGCCTTTTTGTCAGCCATGAGAACTCGTCACACCTGCCCCACTGATCTGACGAGACGTTTTCAGACTCCAGCTCACCAGGTCCTCACTGTGCCATCCAATCTCACAGTGGCATTTACTGTTGAGCAATTGTTTGCAATATTTTCTTTTCCAACCATAAAGATGCATTACACTCCCCGAAAATCTGCTCAATTTGAAGTGGCTCCTGCAAAGCACCTGTACAAAAATAAAGCTGGAGTTAAAGATGCACATGCAGGGACAATGAGTGGCATTAAGGATGGCCTTCAGCTGCAAAGCAAAGACATGAGAATGCATTGTTTCTCCTTGGCGCAGACTTTTTTAACGGTGGGAAACAAAGAGAATGCTTTCTATCTCGTGTCTTCAAGCCGGGTGCTGGAATGATGGAAGAGCACAGTGTAATCTTCAAAGAAAGATGCAACAATCACATATAGAAATCTATGGAGCAACAGCTCATTATCATATTCTCATCTCCAAGAAAATTTCTTGTGCCTTCAGCATGCCTTAGCAACTCACAGAAATTTCTCATTACATCTCGTAACTCTTCACATTCCTACTTCTTTTTATTTTTGGCCATCATAGTACGTGTTTTGTGCAAAGAGATGAATGAAAGGATGAGGATGCAACGATTAGTCGACATAATTGACAGTATTGATGAAAGTTTTGTCAATGCCATTACTTTAATCATACATCTTCTGTAAAGCCACAAACCCAGAAGTAAAAGTTATGTAGAAGCAAAATGTGAAAGACTTTGAAGGAGGAAATGTGGTAAACATGTAAATTAATTTCACGCCAACCTCTTGTCTTCCTTCCTCTTTCTTTTAAACACCTTTTGTGGTTTGTGTGGTTGTGAGAAGAAAATATCAAGCATGCAGCATATACTCTAAGTGCAGTTATGTGTGTACTCATTCTAATGTAATGTATGCATGAATGCCTCATGTGTGCATTGGATGTGAGTAAACTCATTCCATATTCATTAAATGCATTTTACTGGAGGATTCCCCTGACATAAGCACACACTTTAAAACATTTAGAAAGGCAAACTGCTTGCTACGTCCCTCTCCATGTGCAGACCACAATAAGAGCATTCCCCACCATCTGTGTATGCTCGTCGATGAGGGTTCTTTATTCCCGCTAAGTGCTGCAGTACATATGTTTTTCTGTTTCCTGATGCGACAATAAGAAAAAAAAAAGTCATGAATAAAGATTAACATTGCAAATAGTCATCCTGATTATTAGTGTAGTGTATGATATCTAGGAAAAGTATTTTCATCACAATTTCAATATATAAAGAACTGCTTGGTTTCTGATTCACTTTAGGTTAATACAGTGGTTAGGGAAGCAGAATGGCTGAAATACTTGAGCCTCTAAAAATGCATATAAGTGGCTTTTTAAATGATCTTGTAGAAACCAGCTCCTTGTTCTGCAGAGGCACCAGACCCTTGGCTATTGAGAAACGGTTGCTTCCTGGAGATGTGGACTCTGTTGAAGTTTTAAACTTTATTCAATTCTTAGTTTTTTGCAACAACAACAACAGCAAAAAAAAATTATGGATGTATGGATTGACAGATAGTGGGTAAATATTGTAGATAAAGTAATGATGAATATTATTTGGAAAAAACTAATTTTCCATTCTCTTTTTTTCCACTTTCTGATTCATAAACACTTCAATTTAACGTTAAACTTTTCCAGAATGGAAACCAGAATATTTTACTTTGATGGTTCGGTGAGTCTCTTTCTTTGAAGCCTTTTTCAACATGAATTACTTTTATCACAGAAACTCCTGCGTAGTAATGGAGGAAACCAAAAGGGTTAAAATTAACTTGCTGCTGACATTTGTTTGAGTTATTTTAAGAAGTCATAGAGCCGAGTCAAAGACAAGGTGAGAAGTGGGAACATGTCACTGTCTGATTCAGCGATGATGTGTGAACAAACGTATTCATGTGTTATTTTATTTTCATTTCCTCCTTAATGGAAACACCGGAATTGCGAAATTGTGTTTTTTTTAGACAAAGATTTGTGCTCACTTTGAACAAGTGGTTGAAAGTCTTGTTTTCAGACAAAAGTAAAATCTGCATTTCATTTCCAAATAAAGCTCCTAAAACCTGAAGAGAGACCGGAGGTGTGCAGGATCCACGCTGCTTTCCTCTGTCAGTAATGATTTGGGGGTGTTGGTTACCAGAAAATTATTAGAGTCCATCATGGCTCCCTGTGCTGACAAGTTTTATGGAAATGCTGACTTCATTTTCCAGCAGGACTTGGCTCCTTCCCACTCCGCCAGAAGTGCCAGTACCTGCTTTAATGACCGAGGTATCACGTTGCTGGACTGGCCAGCATGCATGGCTGAACTAAAGCCCATAGAAAATCAATGGCGGGTTACCAAGAAGAAGAAGAGGCGCAGGTTGAGCACCTCAATGCTGCATCGATGCAGAAAATTATGCAAAAAGAATCTTCACCAAATATTGAGTGAATATACTGTATAATATTTTCATATTTCTTTCATATCACTTTTACACATTAAAACTAATTTTAGTTGCTCTGATGAATTTGATCAGAAAAAAACCCCTGAAATGAATGTTTGACACATTTCTCACTGTATAATTCATCCATGAAATATGACAATTGATAAACTTTATAATGATATTCTGACGTATTTAGGTGCCCCTGTGTATGAATGGGAATATGCTTCATGCATTAGAAATGACCAACAACCTGTCGTCTGGATTGTTCATTTTCAGTAGAAGCTGATAAATAATAGCTTCAATGTGGGCAAATTGAATTCTTTGCTGATATTAATGTCACTGCAGCACCAGAAATAATACCCTCACACACAGAAAGCTACACTGTTAGCCTTTGCTGTATTTTCTACAGCTAAATACCGCAAAATGCCCAGTAAAACTAACATAAAACATCTTTACAATTAGTTACTGTAATTTGCATTGCATTATGGGTAAAGGACATTGTATTACAGTAACTTACTGTATGTTTTGAAGTTGCAGTAAGTTACTGTTTACACATTGCAGTAGTGGTACTGTACTTAGAATGTCTTGTACTGTTAGCCTTTGCTGTATTTTTTACAGCTAAATACCGCAAAATGCCCAGTAAACTAACATAAAACATCTTTACAATTAGTTACTGTAATTTGCATTGCCTTATGGGTATAGTACATAGTATTAGATTAACTTACTGTATGTTTTGAAGTTGTAATTTACTGTTTACACATTGCAGTAGTGGTACTGCACTTATAATGTCTTTGCGCTGGCCATGTAAGAATTCTATTTGATTTCCAACGGTCATCATAGATGTTTCATCGTGGTTCCCTGTTTCTGTATTTTTACTCCTTTAGTGGTTAACATATTTTAAGGCAGAAAGAGCGTGTACTTTTGTTTTTTCACATCCTAGCTAACATTAATATGCAGTTTATCTGGCTACGTCATCAAGGGTGGCTTCGCTTCCAACGTTTTTCTGATGACGTTTGTTTTAAACTCCGAAGCTTTTTCCGTCCAAGTGCAAGTGCAGCTCTGTCGCCGTGCTGTGGGCTCACACTGCTTCAGCTCTTCGCAATACAGGTAAAAAAACACTTCTTAGAAAACTGTTTGAAGCCAAAACCTAATCTGGATATGTACATTTTAGATGGAGCTAACGTAACTTATAGCATCATGCTGTAATGCTATAACTTAGCATGAGGTGAAAGATAGAAAAATATGATGGTGTTATTTTTTGAGCTGGTTCGGAATTAACGTTAGCTAAGGTGCTAATTTTACCGAAGGTTTTAGCTTGACTTTTGCCGCTAAATCTTCCTCGAACGACTAGCTTTGGGTTGAGATAAGCTCAGTGCTGAGTGTCTGTTAGCATTGTTGTTACATCCTTTGTCGAACAATATAACGTTAACTGATAATTGATCCCCTTTTAAATAACTAATAACTAATTATCTAATTATTTTATTAGATAATAAAATAATCTAATAACTGTTCATTTGTTTAAACCATGACCTTGCAAATGTTAAGAGTGCAGATTAGCTAGGTCAACAAGGATGAATTCTAACTTGTTCTTTTTTTTCTTTTTGTCAGATGACTTTTTTTTTTTAACTCCCAAGCTTTTTCCCTCCAAGTGGCTGTGCAGTTCTGTCCTGCTGAGTGCTAACATAGTTTCAACTCTTGAAAAGACAAGACAACAGGTAAAAAGACAGCTCTTCAAACATATTTGAAGCCACAAAATAGTCTGGAAATGTAGAGGAGCAGCTAACCTAATCTATAACTTTGAGCTTGCTACAGCTAGTTAGCCTGCTAAAGTAGCATTACATCTCCAACATAGTGTATAAGAGTCTGTAAATGAGGACAAAGGTGGAAAACATTCAAGTGGTTTCTGTTATTTTTTGAGTTGGTTCAGCCACAGTGGCAGGTGGACAAAAAAGTTAATTTCCAACCCTGGTTACATATAAGGACTGTTCACCTGTTTAAACCATGCTCTTACAAATTTAAAGTTAAGTCAGTACTAACAGGTGCAATTATGTACAGGTGTAAATTCTGCAGTATTTGTACTTCATAATTTAGAGAATTTTGTAGTCATGTGAAGAAACATCAACACACAGCTAATTATTGGTTTCGTTGTGGAATACAGCAATGTCCTACTTCCGTCAGAGAAAAAGAAAACATTTCAAAGAAAAAGACTCAATCTTCATCTTGGTTGATGTAATTTTATATCGACTCTTAACTTAAAACACACATCTTAAATCAGAATTGTTCAATTAATTTGTTAAAGGTATCAATTCACCCAAATCACAAACATTTCATTTCATTAACCCATATTGTACTTAGCCATTCAGATACTGTATTTGTGGAATGTAATGCTTTAAAAAATGCATTTAGCCTCACAAACTGTCATTCACATCTGCTGTTTCAGAGTGGTAGCAGGATGTAGGGGTAAAGTCTAGTCTAGTCTCTGGGGTGAGGTTCTCAAAAACCTGTTGTAATCTGGGTGAACTGGCCCTTTAAATATAAATTACTACCAGTAATTCATATTTAAGAGTTTTCCTTTTATGTTTCAAAGGTATCTTCCACCAAGATGTCTGTTGAGATGGAAATGACCTTACCTACAACACCAAGGGTAATCATGCTTGGTAAGAGGAATATTTTCTATCACTATAATTTTTTTGTAGCAATGTATGTAATAGTTATGGTAGTCTGTACTTTTACTCACTAGCGTTAGCCTGACAAGGGTTTGTCTATTTTAGGAAATAGCTTGATGTCTGCAACCCGGTGGATGGTCAGTATGGAGGAGAAGGTATTTTTCAAGCCTGAGCAACTACATGACTTTGCCAGCGTCCTTGCTGTCTTTTTGGGTCATATTATGACTTCAATCTGGAGTATCAGGAGTCAGCATCCACCACACTGGAGATGATACAACGGTAAGTACTCTACACCAAACCATTTATGAATTAAATTTAATGACAGTTTGACTGATGATGAAGAACCATAGCTGATTGCTGTATTGTATGTCTTCATTTTAAAAAATACAATTAATATATTTTATTTCTGTTAAAAGATTCTTTGTGAGGATCAATCCAGATGTTGGTACCAAATGCACAGCCAAAGTCAGTACAGGCCGCAAGACGGGAAGTCTTGTCAAGAGGAAAGTAGTCAGTGTCAACTCCCGGATCAACACCTTCCTCAAACGACTCGCTGAATTTGAATAGAGGACTTCCAACTAGGTAAGCATTTTACCAAATGTTTATTATTTTATTGTCCACCAACAAAATGACTAAAAAGATTGTTATGACATGTTGTATTTCATCGTCTCCTTGGGGACATTTGCAGGGTCTCAATACAGTACGCAATCGTTTGAATTAGTGAAGACTGACTGACTGCTTTTGCCATAAACAATCCAAAAACCTGAAGTGAAGCCAGTCCTGCTCATTCTTTATGCAGCTTCTATTATCACTTCAGTGTAATTGATTTTTTTTTAAACAAATTATCAACTTAATGCTGCTTTATGCCAATGGTTTTATGCATGTGGACATTGTCACTTCAGCTTAATTTGTCAGCCTTCCTGTCGATTTGAAAATGTAGATAACTTCCTGACCATCTCATGACCTCCCACATCGTCTGTCTTATTCTTTACAGTTCAGCTTCCACAAGATGGATCTCACTGATTTTGTTTGACGAATGGAATAAAAGTTCTTCTGATGTAGGAAATGCATCTGATATAACAATATTTATTGATATGAATGCCTACCATATAGTACATTATCACACTTGCACTGTTTTTGTGATGTATTGTGTAACAGTGCACATTTAAGCTACTGTTAACTGCTTTCTGACAATGCAGCCTCTGCTGGTTTTTGACTGTTCACCATTTGAATGATATACGTGTTCATGTTGGTGCATACCTGATGTGGTACATAAAATTTGTAGTGCCCAATTTTTTTAGTTGTTCTTTTGTTGTACAGTGTGCAACAAATAGAAAAGGTTATGTAAAGATTGTTACTGTTATTGGATCCAGATGCATTCAAGTGTCCATATTGAATGAAATACAGTTCATATTCAAATGAAGTTAAGTATATTCTATATATTTTTTAAAAGTCAGTCTTTAATAGTTTATGGCTGGTACTTGATGCACACATGTTCATGTTGCTACATACATGTGCCATAAAAATATTGACATGACCTGTAGTGTGTTCTATGGTTTTGTTGTTTTATAGCACATTATATTGTATTGTGACATTGTTCTTTATGACATTGTGAATATATAAATGGATTTTATTTCAACAAATCTGCTGAAAATAAATACCTGTTTTTATTCACAGTACTTGGACTAAAATTTCTTTTATGAAATTTTTCGGTTTATGGTAAAATATTCTTGTATTAAAAAATGTAAACTTTAATTTACAGTAAAACTGACATTATGTTGTGAAACAAGTTTACAGTAGACCAGCTTTACTATAAAATACATTTACAGTTTTATGCTATAAACTACATTTACAGTAAAGCAGTTATAACTGCAAATCACACTCACAGTAAAAATTAACTGTGAAATATGACAGTAAAGGTACTGTGGAATGGTGATTACAGTAACTTACTGGCAACACTGTTGCCAGTAAGGTACTGTAGAATGTCAATTACAGTAACTTACTGGCAACACTGTTGCCAGTAAGGTACTGTAGAATGTCAATTACAGTAACTTACTGGCAACACTGTTGCCAGTAAGGTACTGTAGAATGTCAATTACAGTAACTTACTGGCAACACTGTTGCCAGTAAGGTACTGTAGAATGTCAATTACAGTAACTTACTGGCAACACTGTTGCCAGTAAGGTACTGTAGAATGTCAATTACAGTAACTTACTGGCAACACTGTTGCCAGTAAGGTACTGTAGAATGTCAATTACAGTAACTTACTGGCAACACTGTTGCCAGTAAGGTACTGTAGAATGTCAATTACAGTAACTTACTGGCAACACTGTTGCCAGTAAGTTGCCAGTAAGTTACTGTAGAATGTCAATTACAGTAACTTACTGGCAACACTGTTGCCAGTAAGTTGCCAGTAAGTTACTGTAGAATGGCAACTACAGTAACTTACTGGCAACAGTGTTGCCAGTAAGTTACTGTAGAATGGCAACTACAGTAACTTACTGGCAACACTGTTGCCAGTAAGGTACTGTAGAATGGTAATTACAGTAACTTACTGGCAACAGTGTTGCCAGTAAGGTACTGTAAAATTACAATAAAAAGTCTAACAGTGTACATTCTTTTCTCCATTTTAACTGGATCACATCGATGATCTTTAGTCTTTTAGGTCAAGCTTAGATAGAATCGGTCACAAGGGATATTGTGTGTGAGGGAGAGGAGGATGCCTGTGGATAAGTGTGAGAATTGGAGCAGGGAGATCCTAAGAACTCTAAAAACGATATTATCACAATAGTGGCCTAAACTGTTGGTGGTGGAACTGTAAAGAAAGGTGGGAGTGGATGAATAAGCCATGAAGCAAGGCAGCAGAGCTCTGGTCTGTGAAAATGAAGATTTACTGCAGTAAATCTCTAGTGCGCACATGCATGCAAACACACACACACACACACCCACCCACGCATACACACACACATAAAAACACCCTTAGCACAAGCATACAAATTTATATCAAAATCAAATCTCATTCTGAGCTGCAGAACTGGGTCAGAGTGCTTCTGCTGTTGAGCATACAAAGTTTTGGAGATAACGAGAAGTGCAAAAGGGGAACTAGAGTCGAAGAGTTTGGGAAGGAAAAATAATTAATGCAAAGGACCAAAAAAAGACTGAAATTGATCAATTAAAACTAGTGGAAAAGTCATAAGTATGTTTTCATGTATTGATGTGCACATTTTCATATGAAGCACATCCCAGTAGAACAATACATGTAACACCTATGAGGTGGAAAAGAAACTTCTTTACTTTTTAGCTACATCATACAGTCCTAAAAGCAACCACACACACCGCAAAAAAAAAAACTTACCAAGTATTTTTGGTCTAGTTTCTAGTGCAAATATCTTAATGCACTTGAAATAAGACAAAACTAACTCATGGATAAACTTTCACGAAGATATAGGAACTTGTTTTAAGTCAATAATTTTTTAATATTGACGAAAAATTGATAGTTCTACTGGCAGATTATAACATTTGAAAAATATCTAGACCAAAAAAACTTGATAAGATATTATGTTTTTGCAGTGCATCTGTTTGAAGATATTCTAACCTTTAACATGTTTTTACAACCCAAGTGAACCAAAAACATTAAGGAAAATGCTACAAAATGCTTGGATATTTATTTCTTGTTTATAAAAAAAATGGAAGAAAATCTCCAATTAAAACATTTCACTGTTTCAGACTTAAATCCCTGCTGTCAAACTAGTCAAGCCCGATGTTTAAAACCAGACGGCAGACTCCAGAAGTTACAGTCAGCTGCTTCACTCTGCGTGAGTAATGGTCACGAGGGAACCCGAGTTCATATATGACAACCAGAGGGATTTACAACAAGCTCTTTGCAAGCCTCAGGGCAATAACAGCATGGAGATAACTCTTGATAAGCTTCAGTAAGACTGCATATTTAATGTACTGTATGTGATATTTATTATATCTGCAGCTTCAGTGACTGTACTGAACCATAAAAACACAACATAAGCTGATC